>NC_142839.1:5757575-6060606 GCF_061612785.1 Hesperophylax consimilis | reverse complement strand
CTAGGGGCCTCACATTAACTAATTGTTTATTAGCGAAATTTAGGACATTATTATAAAATTGGACATAATTGTACTTTCCGGTATTTATTTTAATTATATTCTTTAAAGCTCGTGTTTAGGAAAGGAAAAGCAAATTTAATGCTGGCGGCACTACAGTACAAGGTGTAGTTATAATGGTAAGTATTTTGTCTTAGTTTATGTTATCAGTTATCATCACTATTGTTTACGATTTGCAATGGGATCGAAAATAGAGGTTTGTTGATGAAATGGAAAAATTAAATAAATAAAATATAATACAATTACAGCAACATTAAATTGGTAGTTCATAGATCTGCTTCAAGGTTTGCGGGCTCAATTTGTACGTTACGCAATAAAATAATGTCGTTTTTAAATATTAATTAGGCGAAATAATAAGTTCTGGATATTAACATGTTATTTTTTCTCCATTTTTTTTACTTACAACTGCCAAGAATAGTGGGACTATTACATCCTCATTTGGGGTATGTTTTGATGCTGAACGGAGTGGAGAAGGGATGGAGATGGGTAATAGGAAAGGTGATAAGAACCTGGCTATTCAAATCTGGTCACTGGTCAACATTTAAAGCCATTTCAAGCACCGTTTCGATTCTGAATGATGGTTATTTACCGGGGAGATACTAAGAGAAGGTATCTTTTTACCACTAAAAAACCCATAATTTAATTTTAAAACTCAATCGTCGTAAATAACGATTCTTAAAACACATTTTAACCCAGAGATTTTTCAATAAAACCCATTCGTCATTTCAATACTGATAAATTGGATTTTTATTTAACTTCAATACGTAAAAAGAAAAATTGACGGATTCATACAGTTTCGGATAACTTTTATTGTTTCCTCTGAAGACTAGAATATTACGAATGAGATTCTGTCAAAAGTTTATATTTTTTATTTTTACATTAAATCCACACAGGAGGCCCTGAGAAAATATTTTCCCTCAGAGCCAATGTCAGCTTTGGGGATGCTGTATGAAGTGTTTTTTAAGAAAAGAAAGGAGAGAAAGATCTGGGAAGGAACAAGGTATGTAGGTTAGATAGGAATATAGGAGTATGTCCAGGAGTGACGGACGTTTGAATTCATCCCTTCCACTGTGGTGCCGATGGAGAGGTCAAAAGGTCTCCCTCAACCAGCCTCTCTTGATCCGATCCCTGGACCCTTGCCTTGCCGTGCCCCGGCAAGGCAAGGGTCCAGGGTTCGAGTCCTAGATGTGAGCTTATCTTTTTTCTGATTTTTCTATTTCAGATTTTCGTTTATGAATCGCTAATATTGTCTTCAATAATTAAATATTAAGGTTTTACTCATTAAGTTATTCCAAAAAATAAAAAAAATAAATAATATCTACAAAAAATATTATATTACCGTGTAATTTTTTTGCACTAAAACTCTGTAAATGCTTAAGATTTAGTAAAAGTTTAGTACAGTTTAAGACGACAACGCCCTTATATTCTATAATCTTTGGTAACACCCAACATGAATTTAGGTTCGAATTTTAAAATTGTCTTTATACCTTGGTCTCCACGGGCGGTATTAGAAACTTTTTTTATACCTTTCTCTCTTACGGAATTTTATGATTAATCATTGGATGGATGGCAAATTCACAAGTTTGTATAAGTTGCGTTAGCTATATCTCCATACGTATTATCCTTCCAAGATTTTTACTTTTTTTTTTTTTTAACAATTTTTTTTATATAAGATAATGTGTCCTTACTGGGGTACCCCGTTCTAAGGTCACATTGCAACACATAGCATCTTGAAGTTTTTTCTATGTGAACACCGCACAAGAGTCCCAACTGCTCCCAACCGTCTGGTGGCAGTGAGACTAAGGCATCTCCAATTAGGGTATGTTGTGAGGCTAAATGTAGTGGGGAGGGAAGGCGATTGGGAAGAGAAAGGTGGAGGAGTACCTGGCTATTCAGATCTGGTCAACAAACATGGCCAAAGTCATTTAAAGCAATGTTTCAATTCTGAACGGTGGTCATACACCGTACTAAGATACTTAGAGTATCTTCCACTCTGGAAAATGCACAAGTATTAATTATGAAATACTACCAATTCATCAAAAAAAAAACTTTATTATTTGAGCCCGCGACTTTCGGATTGCTAGTCGAGAGCCTTACTCCACGACCACGGAGGACGTGGATTATGGATAGTATACCACAAAGATTAACAACAACAACAAAAAAATTCGGCTCGACTCGCGGTCGGTCTATAATTATTTCTAAAGTTACGTACACTTTATTCTGGCTCTGAACTTGTATCACATTCTTTCAGTACCATCTCGATCCACCCCTGCCACCATCTCCCATCTCCCATCTTACGCAACAGCATCCGAATGTTTTCTTAATCGATCATTCCGTCCGTCCATAGATCCATAGAGCCAACGCCATCACCGCATCTGCCGTCTACCAACATATCATCACAGCTTATAGCGCCCCACCATGCACTATACCCATTCTCTACATACTATAAGGCACGCGCTGTCCGCTATTGATGGTGATTGATGGCTGCTGACCGCCCGCACAGAAATAGGACCTAGTTGCAGAGGTGACCAACTATACCATTCCTTTAACATTGCTTCTTTTTATTTGGTAGACAATTACGACGAAGAAGAAATATAACATATTAAAGATTTGTCACAAAATCCAAAAAAGAGATATTACTACTCTTTAGTGGAGAAATTTACACTCATAATGTAACTTACTCTACTTTTCTAACATTAACTCCACGCGTGAGGCCATATAAAATGATTTCCCTCAGGACCTATTTCATCTTTAAGGATTCTGTGTGGAGGGTCGTTTTAATGAAATGGTGGAGATGAAGTTCTGGGAAGGAAAAAGGAATAAAGAGTTGGTAGGAATCTTCAGTATGTCCAGGAGTGATAGACGTATGAATCTATCCCTCCCTCGCAAGGTGATGTGTCGTGATAGACCGCTTGAAGAGGTTAAAGTGTCTCCCCAAGCAGGCGCATTCGCAGCCAAGGAGAGGAACATACCTCACCCGATGAAGCAGGGCATCCCTGCTAAACCACTTGAGGTGACCTATTGCAAAGGTGTTGGTTATAAAATAAATGGTTTCCGGGGCGGCGGTAACCGAACCCGCCTTCCAAATTGAATCCACTTATATAAAGACACCATTAAACAAAAGGTGATTACGCACTTGAATTCCATCGCATCGATCCGGAGGCAGTGAAACGGAGGCAATAAAATACTTAGTTTTTGTGAAAAATCACCCCAAGAGTGCTGTCGAGAGGATGATGAAAGTAGGGGGGAAGAAGCCGAGTAAGAGAAAGTTTGAGAAGTATGATCCAAGCAGTGTATCTATTCTAAATATTTATCTTTCACTAGTGCGAAACTAAGGCCCAGTTTTTTTGCATAAATTCACGTGTGAGTCATCAAATTCAATGCCATTTTTTATTCCCGTTAAATACCGATTTTAAGTTCATTTCACATTTTGAACACACTGTGATCAGTTTACGAGGAAGCTATAAGCCAAAAATGTGCATATTCTTGGTATACCTTATTTTAAAATCGCTTGACAAACGGAGTCTAGAAACGTTCGATTTCAAGCAAATAACTGGTTTTTATTTATTTTGTAAATAATTTTATAAGAAAGAAAAAAATTTAATGAAGTGAAACTGTCACAGATAATCTTAGCTATAATTCTGTATTTTTTAAAAGTGGTTTCTTTTATGCGTTCATACATTTTTAGAGAAAAAACAAATTAATTTAGTAGTTTGCATTTATATTTTTTATTGAGTCATTTATTTTTTTATTTGTATTCTACTCAAGCGAAGCGATAGAAAAACTTTCAATTTATCTATAGCATATTTTTTGGTATTTATAATGTACACCAATTCGTTATAAAGATTAATCAAAATAGTGATTTGGCATTAAGCTTCGCCTTAAGAGGACAGCTATCATGTTGCTAAGCTTGTCAGCTTATTACAATTTGATAGAAAGCTGAAACGTCGGCGATAGTGAAAAAGAAACAAAAGGGCACTGAATGACCATTTGATGACAATGTTAAAACTGGGCTTAAAAAAAGTACATTTCACAATTTTTTGGAAAAGTAAAGGATTGACAAAAACGTCAGTTTTTTGCAGTCTCCGTTGTGGGTATGGTTGTGAATGATTGTCACTCAGGTTTATGAACTCGTATTTGTTTTGAATTTTAGAATCATTTCCAAAATTGTAACTGATTGTATCAATGTCAAGTATTCAGACAAGCGATAAAGCACCTTATATAAAATTTGGACAGAAAATTATTAATTATTAATATATACAATTGAACTAGAATTCCCTCACCAAACACAAGAGCATTGTCTCTTTATGGTGAGGAAAGGCTATCTTGTATACTTATCTATGTAAAAAAAATATTTTTTTTCAAATATTTAAAAAAATATATATATATATTAAAAAAATTAAAAAAATATTTTTCATAACTGAAAAAATATTGACGTAAAATATTGTTGCTGCTGTTCTTTTTTACCGATAATTATCATATCGATAACGACTTTATATTCACTTTCAGCTCCACAAATCCTGCATTTATAATATACTGTGTGTTCCGTAACGCCAATTGCTTTTGACAGGCCGTGTACTAACCAATCGTATCGTCAGAATTTGAACTGTGTAGTTTAAGTTCGCACACGTCAGCTAAAACCACGGAGCCGTGAGCCGAACCAGTTGCACAAAAACCGTTCGTCCTGTCAAATATCGATCGCCGGTTGTCTTATCGGAGTAATCATAATATGTATTTTTTATCGCAATTTAATCTAAAATAACGAGTGCTAACAACCACGCTAAACGTTCCAGTGCTGACAGATGATGCTCACTATGCAGATTTCACCATCTCCTCCCGGTAAGTTGATTGTGAATTAACGTTATGTTTTGTGTTTTCGCATCGCCTGTCACAAGCCATATAATTCATTTATACTTTATCAGTGTGGAATAGCCCTTTAAAGTGCGGCTATTCCAACCCTTGTTCGTTCCTCGAACACTGTGAGAAAAGTTAAAAGTTTTCATCAGTCTGCGCTAGTATTTATCACAAAAACCTAAAGTAAATAAAAAGTTTCATATAGAACTAGAATCTGTATAAAATACACATTTAGTACTCATCAATCATATTTTATATCTCTTAATGTGTCAGCTAAAATTCGCTTACTAGAAGTTTCAATGTGTCCCTAAGTCTGGCCGACTAAAGTTACTGTTACGGTTAGCCGTTCTTTTTGGAGTTCAACTATATCCAACTGTCAATACAACAACTGTCAAAGTGAGTACACGTATCCCTTAACCTCTTCATAATAATATTATTAAATAGTGTTTATACTAATAATAGTGGCTTAAAACAGTTACCAGTATATGTTAAAGAAAGTGCTATTTAAAATTACGTAAACATACTACCTATTACAGTGTGGAATATCAATTTTATTATTAAAATTACATTCTTGAATATTGCTTAAAGCAAAAGGCGAAATTAATCATAAATGTGCCAATAATACAGTGTGAACTCTGCGGCAGGTACCTATATTAAACCTTACCTGTGCAGTACCTATTCCAATATAAATCAGGGGTGTTGCACTGTGCGGTTCAAAAATATTAACGAAAAGTTTCAGATATCTAAATGAATATGGAATCCATTAATTTCGTCACAATTGCAAAGGAAGCAGTTGACAAATTAACAACTGTCATGATGAACCCTAATAATAAATTTAACAAAGAGCAGATTGCAAAAATAATACCGGAGTCCAACAACATCATGGCTTCAATTTCTCATATGGCGGCTATAATGGCGAAGTTGGAAGGTGAACTCGCCGTTTACAAAAACTTGTCTCAAAATCAACCAACTCAAAAAATTCCAGACCTTTGTGAAACCATAATGGAATTGGAAGAAAGGAAGGAAAAATCTAAAAA
The DNA here is from genome assembly GCF_061612785.1 of Hesperophylax consimilis. Classification (NCBI taxonomy): domain Eukaryota; kingdom Metazoa; phylum Arthropoda; class Insecta; order Trichoptera; family Limnephilidae; genus Hesperophylax; species Hesperophylax consimilis. The sequence goes on along the minus strand of NC_142839.1, from coordinate 6,054,658 downwards.
TGCAATCTTTCTAAACGTACCGGAAAGTGAGTTGTCTCAAGAAGAAAATTTGACAAATGACTCAAAAATAATAATATCCACTATCAAAAAAATTGATGACATACCAACACAAAATCTAAAAATATACAGACTTGGTGCTAAAAAACCTGGAGTCATCAGACCAATTAAAGTGGAATTTGAAGATTCTTTCCAAGTAAAATACATTCTTCGGAATAAATTTAAAATTACCGATGGAATAAAGATAAAACCGGACTTGACAATAACTCAACGAAATCACATGAAGAATCTGATAATAGAATTAGAACAACGGAAAAATAGCGGTGAAACAAATCTCACGATAAAATATGTTCATTCTATTCCGAAAATCGTTCCACAGCATACACCAAAAAACTACACAATAAACTAAATCACTGTTACTTATATTATCAAAACGTCAGAGGAATTCGAACTAAACTGGACACTCTCAGACTAGAAATAACTACTTCAATATTTGATGTGTTGATTTTCACAGAAACTTGGTTACATCCGGATATTCACACTGCAGAACTAGGAATGTCAAGATACAACGTTTTCCGCCGGGATAGAAATCAATCTACAAACGATTACATTGAAAACAATAAAAGAAGAGGTGGTGGAGTTCTGATTGCAGTAGCGAAAAATATTGTCTCCAGACAGTTAAATACAAAAAACGTTGAAATAGAGCAATTATTTGTTATGATTAATACAGGTAAAAACAGAATTTTATTGGGTAATGTGTACATTCCGCCTAAATCGGATATTAGTATTTATACTAAACATTTTGAAGATATTGAAATTTTACAATTAAAATATCCAAAAGTAAAAATAATTATAACTGGCGATTTTAATCTTCCGAACATCATTTGGAATCAAAACTTTATGGAATTGACAGGTATAGAAAACGCTAGCTTGTCAACTTTAAACAAAGAAGTTATAAGCATGTCAAATTTTATAAATATAACACAATTAAATAAAATTGAAAATTGTAATAACAAAATACTGGACTTGGTATTTTCAAGTGATACTTCAGTAACTGTAGTAAAATCAAGTGAAATAATATTACCTGTAGATAACTATCATCCTCCATTAAATATTAGCGTATCACTAAATAAAATACCAAATCTACAGTGCAAAAAATCACTTCACAATTTTAATAAAGCTGATTTTAATCATATTAATGAATGCTTAAATGCTACTGATTGGACTTTTTTAAAACAAGAAAATATTAACGAAAATATCAACGTATTCTATAAAATAATTCACAATATCATAGAAAAAAATGTGCCTTACATTAAATGTAAAAATAATGTTTTCCCTCAGTGGTTCAATAAAGATTTAATTGACTTGACTCTATTGAAGAAGAAAATACATAAAAAGTACAAAAGTTCTAAATCAATTAAAGATTATATTCAATTCAATTCAATTCGACGCCAATGTCACGATCTTTCTAAAAATTGTTACAAAGAATACTTAAATAAAGTGGAAAATTCTATTGCAAATAACGACATCAACACTTTATGGAAGTACTCAAAGTCATTAAAAAGAAATGAAATAGATATACCTGCTAGCATGTATTATAACGGCATAAATGGAAATAATGCAGAAACTATTGTTAATTTATTTGCTTCATTTTTTAAAGATGTATATGACAACACAATTGATAATAGTGAAATTCCTTTTTTTTCATCCAACATCAATTTACAAATTTCTAACATTCACATAGATATAAATGAAATTAAAACCCATATTAACAAATTAGATATTAAAAAAAGTTCGGGTCCTGACAAAATACCACCAATTCTATTGAAACACTGTATACATGCCTTGTCGTATCCCCTCTATTTAATTTTTAATATGTCATTGTCATCGGGATATTTTCCAATTGCATGGAAAAATAGTTACATCACACCCATATTTAAAAAAGGTGACAAATGCGATATACGCAACTATAGACCTGTGTGTATACAGTCAACTATTCCAAAATTATTTGAAAAAATTATTTTGGATAAAATTAGTTTTAAATTAAATGGGATTATAACAAGGTTTCAACACGGTTTCATGAAGAATAGATCAACTCTGACAAATCTACTAATATATGAAAACTTTATAGCAAATGCCTTTGCAGATAAATGTCAAGTAGATTCGATATATACTGACTTCAGCAAGGCGTTCGATAAAGTTTGTCATAAAATATTGATAAATAAATTAAGGAGTATGGGTATAACCGGGAACTTTCTTAAATGGGTAGAGAGTTATTTAACAAATAGGCAACTTTTTGTAAAGTTAAATGACGTAATATCGGATGCCTTTTCTGCCACTAGTGGTGTATCACAGGGCTCCCATTTAGGACCAATTCTGTTTATTTTATTTATTAATGACATTGTAGACGTTTTTTCCGATGTTGATATCCTGTTATTTGCTGATGATTTAAAATTATATAAAAAAATTAAAAATATTTCTTTTTGCATAATTTTACAAAAAAATTTAAACAACTTGTTTAATTGGTGTATATGCAATAAACTGGCACTTAACATTAGTAAATGTCAAATAATAAGATTTTATAAAATAAAGAAACCGACAATTTATGAATACAATCTTGACAAAATTATATTAAACTCAGTAGAAACAATAAATGATCTAGGTATTATTTTCAACTCAAAACTTACATTTATTAGCCATATAACTAATATTATTAATAGATCAATGAAGATTTTAGGATTTATTATTAGAATAACCAAACAATTTTGTAACATTGATACTATTCGCATTTTATACATAACGCTAGTGAGAAGCATTTTGGAATATAACTCTACGATTTGGGCTCCACATTACAATATCCATATTCAAGCTATTGAAAAAGTCCAGCATAGATACCTTAGGTATATTAATTTTAAATTAGGTATTCCAAGAGAATCCTTGGACTATAATTTGTTATTGAACTGGACTAATCTCGCAAATTTATCAGATCGCAGAAAAATCTGTGATCTATTAATATTATATAAAATAATTCACTCGGTCCTGGATACCCCTGATTTAATAGAACTAATACGATTTCATTGCCCTGGTCGCGCTAACAATAGACTGACTCTACCGTTCTACTATAATAACACACATACATTATCACATTATTACTCACCAATCAGTCGATTACACATTTTGGGAAATGAACATGCCAACATCGGCGACATTTATTTCTTAAAATTAGCGCAATATAAACATGCACTCAAAAATTATTTTTCCATATTGTAATTTTATATACGCAATATGGACATGTTGAAATGAAATGATGATATTTCTCATTGTTCTTTTTTTGTTATTTTTGTTCTGATACACAAAATAATTGTATGTTATTTTTAAGTTTAAAACTACTATAATGTAATAATATTATTTTTCTTACTTTGTACTCTATTATATGTTTATTTATAAAAGGCAGTATAGCCGTTTATGTATTTAAAATAAAATAAAAATAAAATAAAAATATCCAGCAAAAATAAATTTAAATAATCTGATCTTCGCCCATTTATGAAAAGCTGTCGACACCAAGTCTTTGTTTCTTAAAACACAATAACAGCTAATCTTCTAGACCACTAATTAAGACAGAAAGAAATTAACATCAATTTTATCTCTACACGTGATCTTTACCGTATGTCTTCTAGTTCTTCTGGAATAAAAATATAAATTTATTACAATCTTAGAACGCACACAAATTTACAACATACGTATTTTGTTTGATTTTCTGGCTAGTGCAGCTTTTACATGGATAATAAGAAATGAATATACCTAACTAAAGTAAACTCTACCTAGCTAACGAAAATTATACAAACAGTTTTTAAAGCATACTAAATATGAAACATTATTATTAAGAGATAACAGTAATGTAAAATAAAACAGAAATTAAAACAATACTATAAGACGAAAAATACAATACATTACCCACGCTACTATAATTTGTTGGATTCAGCAAAGAACTTCTATAAACGGGGTGAGTAATTTCATCAATTGTTGCCCCAAACAGGGGGCCTACTTTGTATCTTTCGAAACTTTCCTGCCGCCGGTTTAGCCACGTCACAAACCCGTATTAACCCTTCCCTTACGTTGTTAAAAAATTCCACGTCCCCCGGTGCTATACTCTCTATAAATATTTATATATTATAATTACTTAATGCAAAACTTAAATGTATTGCGGAGGAATACCAAAAAATTTGAACACTGTGTTTAGTATATTTACAGAGATAGTTTATTAATTAGAGACGATGTTCACTCCTTTGATAGCACCGGCAAGGAAAGGTTAAACCAAAGATAAACCGAAATATACAGAGTAGCTCCCATCATGAATCCTATTGTTAGTGAGTGTGTCTGCTAGTTGGTTGTGTACGTATTGCAGAAAAATGTTATATTTAATCTTGTATTCCTAGTCGGTACTTGGAATTCAATAGTGGCGACGATGGCAGGACTATGATATACAACCATGTTTAAAATAATCCTCTCAAACATTTTGATGACACAGGTTCGCTACCCCTGGGTCCAGATACCGAATTAACCGATTATTTAATACGTGCGCCCATTTAGATCAAGATGTTTGGAATACGACGCGCCACTGGAATTAGAAAAGTAAAAGTAGATGAACGAAAGCTGGGAGCAGGTTGAGATCGGAGATCCATTTATCTTATTTTCATAAAGTCATTGAATCCGCAAGATGTTATTGATTATCTTCGACACCAGCCACTCCCTGCCAACTAAGGTCTGATTGAATCAGAACTCAGCAAATATTTTCAATTTTATTATAATCACGGGATAGTCGTAGAGACGCTATTGCGTACTAATATATCGTTAAAACGTGTTCCACTATTATCACGCAGTACGATTCGGTAGTTTCTGGTAGTTGAGCGTTAGAGCGTTGGAGGTCAAATTAAACTGATTGAAGTTAAAATAATTTTTCGTTCTGTGCCTCATCTAAATATAATACATCAATGGGGACAGTCTGAATTCTTGATAACTCAGTTCTAATTTTGAAAATGGCAATTAAAATAATTTTCCGTTAAAAATATTATACAATGCGTAGGTACTTTATCGCTTGTCTGAATACTTTCAATTTTCATAATGACACCGAAATCTAAAACAAAAGTTTTAGAGTTCATTGAACTGGAGGTATAGACAGAGTCACAACTGAAATTAATTTATTTTATGGATAGATGTTTTGTAAATTTGCATTTTTTGATTGGTTATAAAGATGAAGGGCGAACCCTATAGGAGTACACCAAAGAGCCCCATTCTCCTTCTACCATACCCTTCGAAAGACATAAATGTGTATTATATTAATACGACACTCCTAGATACAAATGAAAAAAAATACTCACCACATCACTGGGAAATTGGAAGCCTTACTTCACACATCATCAACACCCTGAGATGATCAGTCATCTCCCCTACAGCCAATAGCCTAATAGAGAAGTGCCCGACTTGTGGCAGCCGATAGTTGAGATCACGAAGGACTCGAGTATGTGCAGAGTACTGGACTTGGAGAAGTTGTTTACTTAGATTCTGCTGGTATCCAAGATGACACCTCTGGACTTGCCTACAAATACTCAAGGCACCCAAATCCGCCAGCCTCCAATAACTGGACAGAAGTCCAAATAATGGAGTGATTACTTTGTTTTGCTTCTCTCAAAAAAACATTTTTTAAAGGATGACAAAATTCTCGGGTTATGAATAACCTGACAATATTTGAAAATCTCCTATTACCATCACAGTAAGCCGAAAATGTTGCTTGTGTTGGAGGACTTAGCCAGCCGAGGAATTGAACACACTACGCCTGGGTGGGACCCAAACGCGATGTCCACTCAGCCACTAACCTATGTGGCTATTTGTCCAAGTGAGGTTTATAATTATGCGAAAAATTATGCTTCATGTTCTGTGAGAAACAATAAATAAATGGAAAGGAGTTGTCGAATTGTAATTATTTTGTTTTTGGTAAGGTTACAACTATTGTTGCGGTTTTTGTTGTTTTGTTGTTGTTTTGTTGTTGCTTGTGTTGCTGTTGTTGTTGTGTTTGCTTTCTTTGTTTTTGTTGCTGTCGTTGCGGTCGTTTCTGCCGTTGCTGTCGTGGCTGTCGTTGCTGTAGTTTCTGTCGTTGCTGTCGTTTTTGTCGTCTGTCGTTGCTGTCGTTTCTGTCGTTGCTCTTGTTGCTGTTGTTGTTGCTGTTGTTGCTGTTGTTTTCTGTTGTTGCTGTTATTGCTGTTGTTCCTGTTATTGCTGTTGTTGCTATTATTCCTACTCGCGCACGAATAGCTAAGATAATGGTTTTAAACATAATCTAAATCCGGAAAAATCAGCATCCGTTTGAGAATCTCGGCAAGCATTATAAATGCAACCACACAACGAACATCACTATTCATTAATTCAAAATATAATTAATCGTTATTTAACCCCTCGATATATTAAAAAAGGACAAAAATAATGAATTATTACACAAACATATTTCAAAATGATACATGTAAAACACTTCCAACCGACAGCATAATCCCACTACGAGTATTTCGCATTTTTTGGCTTTTCCGGTCAATATTGGCCGCTTGGGATCGAAGTGGGTGCCTATGCCTATTGCCTCTAGCTATAGCCTAAAGCCCGTACGGTGTGGACGGTATACGGTTTACCTGTCGGGGTACGGCGAAAGTAAATCACAAGGATTACAAATAATGGAAGATCACGTCTGAATATAATGTAGCGCACGTGTTTGTTTGCGTAAATTGGTCGCCGTTACCTGGTTACCTACGTGAAGTATGGCCGAGGGTGGAAAATGTAGGGTGGGCATTTTTTTACACCAAAAACGAACAAGTTTCCCTGACTGATAGAGGTACTAGTGGAATAATTGTTAAATGACTTGGGAAAATAGTGCCTATTTCATAACAACAAAATGTACTTTGTAAAATACCTAATGTGAAATTAGTACGTGGAAAAAGAAAGCCTCAATTAGAAGAAAAGCATTTGAAGGAATAAGAATCGCTACCAATTTTACTCTTTTAGTTATAACGCAACTCAAGTGTTTTACATCTAGAAGCTAGTAGCTAAATGAACACTCGTATTTAGGAACATGTTTTGAGGCGGCAAGATACTTAAATGTAAATTAATGCCTTATGCGTGTTAATTCTAGTCAGAAGGTAGCGGGTTCTCACAAAAACATATTGATAATATGATTTAAGATTTTCACGGCCAAAAGTATAACTCCTTCTTTAGCCAATGTTTCGGACAGCATTGCAGTGTCCATCATCATTAGCGCAATACGGCATAACACCCCAATAACAAAAAATAAACATGTTGATAATATTTATTTTTCACTGCAATAATATTTGTCAAGTCTAGTGCAAGTAGTTATGTAGATATGTTACCTTTAAAGCTATCGATGTCGTAAGGAATATACATACGAAAAATAAGGCTGGCTCAAAAGAGAATTCACGTATTTTCAATTTCATATTTAGGCAATGCAAATATGCATCTTAAACAGTTGGTTTTTAAGTAATTATAGCGTGTCGTTCAAATTCGTAAGGAATATTGTATTTACATATTAACCGTTATGCCGTTAGACAGTATCGGACTACTAAATATAGGTAAAGCTATTTCAAGCAATGTTTCCGAATGGTGGTATCTCATCAGGCGTAACTGACAATATCTTCTATTATTTGTATAAACGATTTGACAACCCAAATAAAATGGATTTATGTGGATATAACATTCAAACAGTTTTTCTGAGCGTCTGGATTTCCAGGGATATGATTTTTTCGAAAAAAACTATTTTTCAATGTACTTTCAATAAACCACGCTGGGAACACTTCCACATTAATAGAATAGAGGGATTCAAGAATCTTTTTTTCGATTAGGAATCTACCTTTCCAATTTCGAACCAATCCCAAACTGAAGCCATAATTTATATTCTAGAAAACCAAAAAACTGAGTGTTCTTGTATAAATCCAAGTTCAGAAATAATATAAACGTATTTTTTTAATAATAATTAATATGTAACGTATTTATTATGTAGGTTTGATAAATTATATACTTCTTTCCGCTTCATTTGACAAAAAAATGGTGTTTTCGACCAAAACAAAAACTGAACATAATTGGCTGAAACAATCACTAACCGAATGTTTGTTCGGACTTAGTGATTTAGTCGTAAAAGTTTTAAATATCCGTTGTTATAAATATACCCACGCATTTCAACATCAGACAATAGACGATTCGTCTACATTTAAATTCATTTCTTGGAGTCACTCATCCGAGTAGTGATTTAAAAGCTGAATTCTAGAAGACCGCAGAAGATATTGATTAATTATCTTTAATGATACCTTACTTTCGTTTATCGAACCATTAGTCAGTTAAGTACATAATTCGTCTTTTGCACGAGCATATAAAATTACGTAATTCAAGTGACTTATATCGATACAATTCAGCGTATGTAATTTATTATGATCGACCATCTTTAATTCAACAAACGAAAAAATGGTCCTCTCTTCGAATGAATGTCACTTTAATTCAATTATGTCAATTTTGGATGTCGTAAATAATGCAACCGTATCAAGGACTCGATGACCAACATTCAACCCACACAATAAACAAATAATTTACTATACAATCAAAATGCCATTAGGCCACTGCAGAACCGGGACTAGATATTTTATCGAATGAAGCGTTTAGTCGAAAACACGCCCACACGACTGGTAAATTATTGCTTTCTCTTTATATGGCATGTAAACCTGGACACTAAACCAAGCATTGGTAAGTAAGATAAAAGGATAGACTAATGTACAAAAGGAGGAATTGTGAAAGAAGTGGTTGAGGAAGGCGCGTTCTTTAGTTAGCATTTCAAACTGCTCCCAATCGTCTGGAGTCAGTGGCACAGTGTCATTCCCAATTGGGGTTTCGTCTTAAGGCTGAAGATAGTGAGGAAAGGGGATCTGGTCCCCAAACATGGCGGAAGCCATTTCTAACACCGTTTCGATTATGAAAGGACTTTGACCAGGTCGATAAAGAGAATATCTTTAATTCTGTTACAGCATTCGATGGCTTTGAAACTAACTTGACTTGTACGAGTGATATTCCACTTAGTCTGCACACTTAAGATAACTGTAATGAGACCCAATATCAGAGATAATGGAAGGCAATATAAGAAACTGAAGGATACGGATAAATGTCCACAACAGTTTCCCTTCAGTTTTGTTATAATGGAATTTTTTTAAATAACTAAATTTGAAGATGTGCCTGCATCGTGCTCGTGATTGATGTATATACTAAAACAAAAAATCATTCGCAATATTAGAACATTTTTACATAATTTGTTAGCTTTCTCGCCCTGGTATAAGAGAAACATATGATGGTTACTCCTTCAGGGCTCTCACGACGACTTTTTTTGTTGTTGTTATAAACGAAGCTACACTCATGTTGAACGAATTTAGAACATCTATCTACATAGCTGGAGTTAATATTATCTACGAAGTCAAAATTACAACTAGTAAAAATTACAATTACCCTGATGAGAAATTCCAAAAACAATTAATTTAACTAACTAACTAACTAACCATCACGTCGTTTCCCCGCAGGGGTAGGCAGAGAGGACGGACCGCCAAACAACTCGGTCTTGGCACACACTTCTTGCCTCATTCACATTCATACATCGTCTCATACATACACTTCTATTATTCTGACTCTTGACATGGCCCGACTCGAGAATCTGATTCACTTGATCGTGCCATGTCTTCCTCGGGCGTCCCGACTTCTGCTACCATTCGCATTTGCATCATATATCCTCCTTACACTCCTATCTTCGCTCATTCGCTCTACATGCCCAAACCATCTAAGCGTCCCCTTCTTAATCTTACTCATTACGCTTACATCTGCCTTGCACTCTTTGCGGATCTCCACATTCCTCACACGATCAAACATGGTTTTACCACACATACGCCTCAGGGATCTCATTTCAACAGCATTTAATCTCCTTTCATCCTTTCTTTGCCAGTTCCATCCCTCACTTCCATACATCAAGGTAGGTACCAGCACTCCGTTGTGGACTGCTAACTTCGCTTCTTTGGACAATTTTTTGTTAGCGCCAACGGCGTTCAGTCCTCCATTAACGGAATTACCTGCATTTACCCTTCTTTCAATATCTCAGTCAGCCTTCCCATCTCTCGTAAACATACTTCCTAAATACACAAACTCATCCACCTGCTCCAAGTATTCCTCATTCACAATTATATTGCACACTGTTTTCGTACTCTCTCTCTTACAAATACCATTACTTTAGACTTACTTACATTCATCATTAACTCATTAATTTAAAAACCACCAAATATACAAATTTATTGCAAACATAACATAAACCTGCACTCTATGGTAATTTTAAAAAGAAAAAACATTTCAAAACAATATTAACCTATAATTGCAGGAATGTAGGATCAATACCACTCCCTGAGGGAGGGGTTAACGGCACAAATATTTAGAGTTCTTTAAGAACTGCCGCATCCTTGAAAATAAATCCTGTAATACACTCAGCTACAAAAAAGGCGAAAAATAAAATTAATATTCACGTACAAAACAAGTGATATGCTCATGAAAAATGAAATTAACAAGACTAACAAACACATGGTAATCATCCTTCAACAAGGTGATGTCCTTTCTTAATAAGTATATTAATAAGAAAATACATTATTAATACCATTCAGGGATGATGATTAGGATATCCAGAAAAGATCACTGACGACCATTAGCTGTCATCCTAACCTGCATCTCGATCCTGGCATGTTGTGCAGGACAAGTTATATCACCAGTGGGATGATCATCCTGTTTTTTGAAGCGTCCACATGTTGCGCAGACAGCGGCCTCTGCTTTCTTAGGATGATCCTCAAAATCGTGACCGCTACCGGTGCAGTGGTGGCACGAAACTAACTCCTGGGTACATGTCCTACTAACATGACCGTAAAGGTGGCATTTAAAACGCCTGATAGCCTCTGAGAAATCGCGCACACGGCGGGCATTCCACCGAAGGTAGCAATGACCAATGACTCAATATGACAGGTAACCGCCAAATTCATGGTTGGTTGGAATTTTGACGTACTTTTAGATGTAATGAATGCATATAATAAATCATTTAAATGTACTACCCTTCCATTGACCATCTTCACGACACCCGTCATGCAGGGAAGAATCCAGTAGTTCCACCTACTACTAAGACATCCCTTGCTCAAAGACAATACTCAATACTCAAATGTTTAACCTCATACCCGATGCATGGAAATCTAAAAGTGCTCGCATTCTGCGTAAATGGGTTAACAATTGGCTTCTGGACTTATCAAGAGTCGAGAGCGAACATACGCCAACTTACAGATAAACAAGAAATGTTTTGTACTTTCATAAAATTATTTCATATTTTTGACCTCTAGACCTAAACTTCTAACCACACTTCACAAACTCAAATAAAATGTACTAAAAACACGTCTTAAATCGGATAAATAAATAATTCTTACACATCATAGAAACAATGAAAAAAATGAAGTTGCTTACCTAACATTCTAAAAATGAAAGTAATTTCCATGATGTTATGTAAAAAGTCATTTCTCCAATGATATGAATTTATCGTTATGTATTTGTGTTACATTATCTACTTCATATGAACTAAATATATCAATTTGTTTGTCCTGAAACGGGAAACCCTTCACTGTTAGACAGGTCAAAGATTCATTATTCTGTAATTGTATTTTTTAGTATCCAATAAATAAATCTAAAACTAAATAACAAAGTATTTTTCCGGACCATTTTGAGACCCCACAGATACAGCGCCCGATGCCAGTTCCCGGTTTCCCCGCCCTTGATCCGGCTCTGCTTGCCTATTTTATTGGTTGTTCCTGGTTTACACACTAGCAGCCATTGTGGGTGCATCAAACAATTAATTATTATTATTGTGTATGAGTGCACAATGGGAAAGCGTGGAGAGGACGCCATGTTTGATGACGCACAAATACGCGGGAATAAAGAGGTTGTTGAATAGATCGGTAATAGAGCTGTAATGGGGACTTCCCACGCTTCATTACGTTTTACGTTACACTGGCAACATTGACTTTATAGAGCCATAGATAAGCGCGCACCTAACTCGAACTCGAAACATAACAACGTTCATACTTGAATAACGAATTTTATTTATTTTATTACATAGCGATCTCAATCGTTCATGCAGCATAAATAATCGAATATACTAATTTCGTTTGTCTGTGCTGTGTGTTAGTAAGGCATGAGTGAAAGATGGTTCAATGAACTCAAATTTTGCAAAATTCAGACAAGTGATAAAGTGGGTACCTACCAATCATCACATACTAATTTCAGTTAGTGATGTGCGTTAGTTATTCCTGCATGCAATCTAGGTCAATGAACTAAAAGTCGTTTTGAATTCATGTGTCATTTTCTAAATTTTAACCGATTGTGTGAACAATTCAGACAAGCAATGGAGTAGTTACCTTCTTATTACATAATATTATAACAATCAATTATTTTTATTTAAAAATTGGAACTGATTTGTCGAAAATTAAGAATGTCCCGTGATATTTTATTCATTGCGCTGGTAATCTAATATTTAAAAAATATACATATTTTAATTGTCAATTTCGAAAATGTTTTTATAATATCCCGTGATTTTTCACAAGTAGCGCTAGTAAGGTGCTAATAATCAGAGATCATGTTTCTTTGAAATAAAATTTTTTAAATTTATACCTGTAAGAAAACTAAAAGAAAAAGTGAAGCCTCATTCACAGAGGGGGTATTTTGGCACGATGCAATTATCGCTAATTTCTTATATATTCTGGGTGTTCATTCAAGGTAATAATACCTTGTGTTAACTAAAATTCTGATAGTTAAGTTAAGAAGGCGATATATTATTTTTATCTTTTAACATGATAAAAAAATTACAAAACGATAAAATACATTTTATCCTAGGTAAGTAATATAAACTTTGGATTCTGAAGTACCTACCTAAAACACAGCCCGAAGACTGTTATTGTTCATTTTCTATCTTTGGTCGAAAAGTTAATAATTTTAAAAATATTTATGTGTTGAGGAAAAAAATAAGTTATTATTGAAAAGCGATGATTAAAATAAAAACATAGATGTCGTCGTGTCAATGTGAAACTGACAACTGGAACTGATATACGACTCGTGCTCGGTGTGAACGGCCGAGAATCAATGTGGCTTGCTAAAAATTCTAGGCGCCGAAAATTTTCCTTTTGTACGAATAAGACTTAATTAAGTAATCTTCCCACCCACACGACATACTGTTTAAAGCGGGTTTAAAACCAACCGTAGTTTAAAAACGTAAGTAAGGTGTAATAAAAAAAATTATTATGTGGTACAAGAGTTCAAATTCCGAGTGGAGGTAACTTTTTGCATTGCCCTTGTGATCAAGGCACATATTTTTTAACTTACATTTTCTTTTTTCTGTTCCATTGATATATATATTTATTATTATTTTCTACCATTATTCTTTTAACCGATCCAAATAATAAATATACCAAAGAGCACTTGGAATTTTTTTTAAACACCAATAAATACTGGAAACGATCAGAAATGGCTAGTAAAATGGCATCAATTAGCTCGAGGGTGAGCAAACTGCCTGAAAAGCAAACTGCTTCATAATAACAATAATAACATAGCATTTACATGGCGCAGTTGTCTGTTCACTTCTAGTCGCGGTGTCTTTTCACTTCCAGTGCGCTTTGCTGTCTGGTAACATTTTTTTTCCATTAAAAACAAAAAATAAATAAAAAATCCACACTCCGTCACTGTCATTTGCATCGTTTCTCGTGTTCAACAGCTGTTATTAGCAAGTGTGTCAAAAAGTGTCCTCGCTATTTCGTACACACTAAATAATAATAGTTAAAAATGAGACGAATGGTGCCGTGCCATTTCGTTGTGATTGTAAAAGCGCGCCAACGTAGGTACGTACGTACATTATTCAACGAAACTCGAACAAAATATTGCTAGATGGGTTTTCAAACTTTGACAAAGGATAAAACATTGGTGACATGTGGTGAAAATATAAAAATATTTTTTTTATTAAAAAAAAATATTACCGGACAGCAAAGTGCCCATAACATTTTTTACTCCAAATGTGCTAAGGAATAGCTGGTTAAAGTTTGTCGGGTACGTGCCGATACATCCTGTATATGTATATTTGCCGATGATCGAAAAGCTTGTGACATCGGAATTGTACCAAATCGATTCCATGATAACTCGACACATTGATAATTCAACACATATTTAAGAAGTGGTATAAAGTATTTAAAAGCGATGAAAAATAACTAAAATATAAACTAATTTTCTAATGATGAACTAATGTTTATAAGACAATTTTTTATGCATAGCACAAAGTATAACAAATTATTATAAGCAATAATTAGTCGCCTTAAATATCCACAAATTTTTATATTACATTTATTATAAAAACATTTATTTAATATTAATCAACATAAAATATAATAAGCACTAATTGTTGATTGAAGTACTAGTATGGATTGAATTATTTAGCGGGTTGGGAATAAGCCGACGTAGCTCAATGGTCCAGAGCACCTGACCGGACATCAGAAGGTTCGGGTTCAATTCCCGTCGGCGGTATTTATTTTTACTCGGGAGATATTTTCAATTTGTATGGATATTTCAGGCGACTAATTATTGCTTATAATAATTTAAAATATAAACCTTACCCTATCTAACTTAGTATTTGTTTCATCACTTTTCATGACTTTATATCACTTATCAAAGGTATGTTGAATTGTCATATTGATCACCGGTAACAATGGTAACGTTTTTCAATCCCATAGTTTTTTTGGTATTGCTCTCGTACAAATTTGAAGGGGTGAGGTGAGAGCTTTAATGTTAACACATTTTAACATGTAACTAGATATTTTTGAAACGGATCCACGCTAACTTAGATAATGGCCAATGAATGAAGTAAAGCAAAGAGGTAAGTAAATCAAAGGCCAAGTAGAAGACGTCTTGGCTTTTGTTAAAATTAAGTAACAGGTCTATAAAAATGCCTTGATGTGCAAATTTTCGTATATTCGGTATTATTGTATGATGTGACAAATTAAGTTCTTTAAATTATAAATAGAATACATTTTAATTTCAACCTAATCGCCATCTGCTTAAGGAATGCGTGATTTTGCTCGATTCCGAATGTTATACGTCGAGTTGGATCGCCTTGCCCGGTCTGGCCTAGCGAAGTGGCGAGGTGGTGAGGCAGAAGGAGTTAACGAGGTCTAGTATGTTTGTAGGATGTAGGTGCCTATGTTGGTTGGGTTGGCTTTCGCCCCATAATACGTGATGTAGACTCGGTGCAAGGGATCAGAGAGTCTCGGGCCAAACCAACGTACTATGTACACACACAGTGTATGCAGCTAATCAGCTGTGGCAACAGTATTAATAACTCAGGGGAAATTTTTTGATTAAACAATTAATTATTTTGTAAAATTCGTTTTATCTAATGTACAATGTGTAGCCAAATTATTACCATACGATTACCTAATTATTGCAAACAAGTTTACGAACACTACGGCGCAGTAAATATCTTTGCAATATCGGATCTATAGGCGTAACTACCGATGATTTTGATAACGCAAAAAATAAGAAGTCGACATACGCTGGCAACACCTGAGGAATTATTTATAAATTAACATTCCGAAACGTCAAACTTTATCCATTTACATAAAAAATCTGAATGAATTGGCAACGTCGAATGGAAATACTAACCTAAATATGCATTGGCAGTGCGCATTTATTTTTTGACATTAAAAAGGGAGTTAAATAGTTAATGAGACCTTTATTCCCAACTTGTTACATGTGTGAACAAATTTTGTTTCTGCAAGCCCGAACAAATGTAGCGACATTGGCACGCAAGGATTCAACTCACCGCGCATACGAATTCGTTTAATTCTAAGAGCTTCGTTAGTTCGACTCCGTTCATTCATAAGCCTGTAATTTTGTGTAACTAACGACATTATTAAAAACAGATTTTTATTTTGAGAGTTAATCGAAGATTATCTGATACATTAAAGTTGTCTATCGTCGTTCAGAATATTTCTTATCAATCGTTGACCGTGCTCGCAAATATCGCTAACTGACCATATATCTTAATATGTCGACTTTAGTCAATATCGTATTGAGAGAGGGCTTTATCGATCGCCCGTGCCAGCCCTCTCTGTACCTAAATAATAAATGGAAAATTCCTCAGAAATTTACCATAATTTTCCTAAATATTTGTGATTTTCCCTTTTTTCTTAATTTTTTCCCCTAGATCTATTAAAATTTCCCTAGACATCACATTACTGAGACAATGATAAGAATGATAAAATTTGCGTTTTGATGCGGAATGTGAAATGCAAGGAGAATGGGAAAAGAACGAAGTACTACGTAGTATCTAAAACTAGTAAGTAAACATGATTTAAGCTTTTTTAAGTCAATTACTAAGTTTTAAGTCACGTTTTATTTCTGAATCCTTCAAAACATTAGACCGAGGCTACCAACCAATTCTCTTAACAAAACAAGTTTTAGAAACCTTTACATTATTACTTATTGATTATTTTTTTCCTGTTTTACTGTAGGTAAATTTTTATAAAGCTTTTTATTATGCTTCACAATGTCGGTATTTTATTATGTTTCACAATTCCTGTATTTTATTTGCTCTTCTCACTATTTTTACAATTTCGGGTACACATACGTCTTATCCCTGGTTATAAATCACGCCCAAATATTTGTAATTATTTTTTTTTTTTTTTTTTATATTTGTAACTATTTTTTATTTTTAATAATATGTTTACATGGTACATAATTCATTTTACATCTTGTATTTTTTTACTACTCTTCCATTGAAAGCATTTGCTTGTGTATGGAAGGGGAGTGTACATAAATGTTGTTAGTTAGTACTTAAATAATTCTTTTTACATAAATGTATGTTTGCTGTAGTATTTTAGTGAAGGATAATATATTAATTTATTAAATTTAAAAAAGAAAGGAAGTTATGGAAAACTAAGGATATTTGTGAGATTAATTAAGTGACAGTAGTTTTTTTTTCAGAATATTTTTAAAATGTCTCTTTACAGAGAGCAGTATTCAGGTTTTATCATTAATGCTTCTGATTTCTTCTGGTAGACGATTGAAAAAAGTTCTTCCCTGGTAAGTATAATGATGTTGTGCAAAAGACGTATTTAGTTTTGGGCATAGAAAAACATGTCTAAGTCGCGTTCTGTTTTCATTTAAAAATTGATATTTATCTTTTTCTTTTATAATTTGGATTAATGAGTTTTTAATATATAGGTCTTTAAATGTAGGTACTTGAAATTCTTCAAACAGGCGTTCTGTTGGGTAGTCAAAGGATTTTTTTAATATAATTTTAATAATTGTTCTTTGTATAATTTCAATTGGAAGAAGGTTACATTTATACGCGGATCCCCAACTAATAATAGCGTATTGTAAAGTGGATTGAACTAAGGCATAGTAAATTAAATATAGATTTTTTATCGACAGAAAGTTTCTAATTCTTAAAAATATATATATTAATTTTCTAATTTTGTTTACTACTTGACATATTTGTTCCTTCCATTTCAGATTTTTATCAATAATTACTCCTAGATATTTAATTTTATTTGTTGTTTTTAGTACTGTACAGTTTGATTTGCAATAGTTTTGGCTGTGAATTTTAGTATTATTATGTATGACAATGTTAAAATTTTTAGGAGTATCATTTGTATGGATTGCAAATGGAATTACAAATGTCTTTTCTTTATTAAGTGACAGTGAATTAGTGTCGAAAAAATTCTTGAGCGTGTTGATGTCTTCTGTGGCCTTTAATTCTACATTTTCCCAAGTCGTATCACTTATTATTAATACTGTATCATCGGCGTATGACGTAATTTGACCATGTAAGGGTTGAAAAAAAATATCGTTTACATATATAGTAAATAGAATTGGTCCAAGCACTGTACCTTGGGGGATTCCAAAGCTTGTAATCTCTTGATCACTATTAACACGATTGATTTTTACTACTTGAGGACGGTTTTTTAAGTAGTCGGTGATCCATTTAATTGCGTTGCCTTTTATGCCAATATTATTCAATTTTTTTAATAACATCTCATGGGATATGCTATCGAATGCCTTTCTAAGGTCAATAAATATACCCGCACATTTTTTACCTTTATCTAATGATTCGTAAATGTATGAAGTTACGTTAGCAATAGCATCTTGTGTGCTGAGTGATTTTATAAAGCCAAACTGGTTTTTGTGTAATATTTTATTATTATCTAGAAAATTTACCAATTGTTTTTTTACTATTTTTTCAAAGATCTTTCCTATATTAGAAATTAGACATATTGGGCGATAATTCGTTGCTTGATGTGGATCTCCAGATTTGTAAATAGGTGAGATTATTGTGGTTTTGTAGTTCATTGGAAAAATTCCATTTGTTAAACTTAAGTTTATTAAATGAGTGATAGGTTTTATTAAGTGAGGTTTCATAGTTTTTAACACGTGTGTCGTAATAGAATCAAAACCGGGGGACGAACCTCCTTTCATATTTTCTATTATTTTCGAGATTTCACATTCTGTTGTTGTTTCAAACATTGAAAGTATATTACGTTTCTGTATATTTTTATTTTTATGGTTTTCTTGGTTTGAAGGCTTATGAATATTTTTCGCAAGATTTTTCCCAACATTTGCAAAGAAGGAATTAAATATGTTTGCACATTGTTTAGGTTGTATATTGGCATCTATAATTTTTTATCATGTTCAATGTACTTAATGTTTTGTGTTTTTTTTGTATTTTCTATGGCGAAATTAACAGTTTTCCACATTTGTTTATGGTTATTTTCTGAAGATAATATTTTATTTTTAAAATACTCTTCTTTACTTTTTTTTATATAAGATGTTAATTTATTTTTATATTTTTTATAGAAAATATATGCTTTTTCATCTTGGGGATTTTTTAAAGTTATTTTGTAAAGTTTTTCTTTATTTCTGATAGATATAATAAGTCCTTTGGTAATCCAAGGTTTTAAACATCTTAATTTTGATTTTATGTATGTTGTTATCTCAGTTGTCGAATTTTTAATGTGTTGTGACATAATATTTTCGAAGTTAGTCGAACAAATTTCAGTATCATCACTGTTTAAAACATTATTCCAATCTTCCTTTTTTAATTTTTCAGAGAGAATAGTCATATCTATTGTTGATTTTTTGGTTATTAAATTATGTTTTTTATGTTTAATATTATTATTATACAGAAGTAAGCATGAGTGATGATCAGTTATGTTAGTTTTCCAAACAATTGATTTTATTTTGTGAAGATCTTTAATGTTTACATTTGTCCAAATGTGGTCTAAACAAGATGGAGTATGCTCTTTTATTTCCCTAGTATTTTTATTTATGCAAGATATAAAATTTTGTTCAGTCATACAATTGATGTATTCATTTTTGTTATTATTTTCTATTTTTTCATTAATATTAACGTTAAAATCTCCTACGACAAAACAAAGTTTATTTTTTAATTTTAATAATATGTATTTGAGGTCATTAATAAATGTAATAACACTCGAGCCATGCGTTCTATAGATAGCTATTAGATGGTATATGGATTTGCCGAGTTTGAAATGTACTTCGATGCAGTTTACTAAGTGTATTGGATGTTCTATTATGTTAACAATACTAAATTTATTGCTTGCAATTATTATTATTCCCGAATTTTTATTGATGTCTACTTTGGTAGAAATATAGTTGTACTCAGGTAAGTGATAAGGCGGTGACTCAGCGTTCGTAAATGTTTCGGATAACACTATAAAGTCCGGTTTTTTAATTAAATTATTTATTTTTAGAATTAATTCATCTAAATTTTTTTGAATTGAACGGATGTTTATGTGCATAATAATTATATCATTGATGTTTTTAGAAATAATTTTGTTGCACGAATCGGTACATATACATTCATATTCTTGAATTTTAATATTTAAATCTAATTCGTTACTTAAGAAATCATCCATTTAATGCATTTTCGGTTGTATTTTACAAAATTATTTAAAAGATTTTTATTCAATGTCGTAGTTAATTCTTTCTTTGGCTAATTTAAGCATGTAAGATCGGAACTTACATGTTTCGCTGTTTGTTCGGTGGTCTACTTCATTCATTTTACTGTTCAAGGAGTTTATTTCTTTCTTCTTGTTAGCTGAGTTGCAGTTAGCGCATTTGGGTGGCAGTTCCAGGGATTTACACTCGGAGATGGAATGATCTTCTGAACAGTGCTTGCATGTTGGTTTATTCATTCTATTGTAGCATTTTTGTGCTGTGTGTCCAAATCTTTGACAGTGGAAACATTGGGTAAGAGGACTGCAGTCTTCTACATAGATTCTCATGAATCCTAGATGATTTTTTTTTTATTAATAAGATGCAGTCTCATTTCGGGATTTGTTTGTAGTATTAAGTTTTTGCTGTTAGTTTTTTTGTTTGTAATGATGGCCTTAACTTGTAATATTTCTTTGTCTTGGTATTTTTCACATATCATTTTGATGTCGTTGTTTTGTTCAATGATGTTTTCTAAGAATTCTTTTTCGGTATAGTCTTTGTCAAGACCTTTGAATATTACGCATGGATCCGTTTTCAGAAGTACCTCCGCTATTATGGTTTTGTCGACTTCATTTATCTTATCTTTTAATTTTTTTGCGTCTTCTTTTTCTGGGCATGTTATTATAAGGTTTTTTTTTGTTTTTTTAATTTCGCATACTCGAATTCCCAACTGCGATATTTTAATCTTTTGTATTTTCTCTTTTATTTTTTCAGTGTCTTCTTCTTTTAAGCTTTTAATTATTATAGGAAATCGTTTTTCTTGCGTTTGTGATATTAAGTTTTTTACTGCAGAAGAGTATGAAAATGGGTATTTTTGTGCTTGGTTTTTTTCTTGAATATCACACTTTTCTTGTAATTTAGCTAATTCTATTGCCATAAAATATATATAAAAATGTTAAAAGTAACCAAGCGCAACTATCTATTAAAACAGTTAATAAAATTAAACAACGAAAATAAAACGTTAGCGAGATGATGACGATATGTGTATTAAAAACCATCGGAACGTATCAAAATTACTCTCAGACTTATTTTACGGAACGTAATTTGCGTTTTAATTTGGCATTTTCGTAATGATCACGTTAATTAAGTATCCATACACTGTACTGTACAGCGCTCATGTCATAATTATAATTAACATGTGCATAATATTAGTTTTTTTTCATAAAGCAGTTTGATCAACTGCTTCGGGCTCTGGTGAACATCTTAATGTATATATCTGTATACATTATATTATTTGTGAGGCTGCAAACTGTCTCATAGTTAATTTTATTATTTATTTATTTATTTCACAACCATATAAGTGATGTTCACACATATTTTTACTATGCCCGTCTCACTAGGGATGTCTTGTGTCGAGACAGGCCAGTTTACAAATATTTTATTTTAACAATAGGAACCTACATTTTAAGGTTATTTCCGACGGGTACATTTCTTGATAAGTTTTGGAAGCGACATTATTTGACAGATGTATATAATTCAGGTTTGTATTGGTATTTCGTGACAATAATAGGAATGGAAGACTTTTAATTTTAGTTTGTGTGAGTTGACTAATTATTGCACAGCCTGTGTTGATGATCCAATGTTTAGCGAAGACTTTATATTTGTTTAGATTTTGTAATTGTCTTGTTCTGTCAGGTAGATTATTGTATATTTTAGTCGTAATATACTTGAAATTTCTTTGTCCAAATAATGTATTTATTGTAGGTATCTGTAAGAGTTTGTTGGTTTTAAACCGTGTATTTTGTGTATTAAAAGTAAAATTAACCTTTTTTTATTTTTAAAGAGATGGGTGTAAACTGAGTTTGTGTAGATTGTCGAACATCTAGTACTTGAAATTTGTTGAATATATCTACAGTGCTTGTTTTTGTGGGGACTTTGAGTATAACTTTAATGATTCATTTATAAATATGACGCCGAGAAGGGTGAAAACGCTCACCACACATCATACATACCCACTTATTCTATTTCAACTTGCTCTGACTAATTTCCTCGCACGGGTAGGCAGAAATGATGGAACGCCACATAATTCTGTCCTGGCACACCCTCCTTGCTTCCGCCACATGAATAAGTTAGTATTGTCTAGTTCTAGAACATTCTCTTCTGTAATTTCGACTCATCATCACCTGACACAAATGCTTGATGTCTTTCTTAATTGTCCCCGCCTTATCATTCCTTTCATTTGCAGGCTTAAAATTCTTGACAATCCTTTCTCCATCCGTCAGAACTACGTTAATATTAGCCTTACCAACTAATCGTTCCTTTTTAAAACCTGTTAATTACGCTTGCTTCTGCCATGAATAATAAATTATCAGATGTCTTCTTTTGCTATCGTTCCTATACTACATTCACGCCTCGGGAATCAGGAATAGCATTTCTACACATATTATACTAGATTAATATCATACATAACTACAGAATTTGTAAACCTGAAAGTATTTATAAAAAAAAACATTTTCCTCAGTATCATTGTTTTTCAAGTGAAGGAATTAATCTTTCGAGTGTTAGTACCTAATCTTGAAAAAACGATATTTATCCAATGAAATTATAAAAATGTAAGATAGGTTATATTCATATTAATCTAAGAAAAAAATATATGCATTCACGGCTTAAAAATAATATGTATGCTAAAATATGTCCACTGGACCTAGTTCAGTGTAACCACGCGCGTGTCTCAGTAACTTATATTCACTTCATTAATTATTTATTTAGGAATCTGTCAAACATGTGAAAATTAATAAGAAGAAGAAATTGAAACATTGAAGAAGAAATAATACTAATTGTTCCGTCACGCCGATTTGCTTTTGACGGGCCGTGTGCTAACCAATAGTATGGTCAGAATTTTAACTGTACAGTTTGAATTCACACACGTCAACTATAATCACGGAGTGCCGTGAGCCGTTGAATCGCATCGAAACATTCGTCTTGTCAAAACCTATGTGTGTACTATCGCCGGTTATTTATCGGAATAATCCCTTAAACGCATTTTATCGCAACTATCGCAATGCAATTCAACATAACGAGTGCTACCGTACAACGATCACCGTTCCAGTGCTGACAGATGATTCTCGAGATGCAGATTTCGTTCGCCACCCGGTAAGTTGACTGTGAATTAACCTTACAAATTGTGTTATCGCATTCGCCTGTCATAAGCCATAGGCTTTATCCATGCTTTATCTGTGTGGAATAGTCCTTCAAAATACGGCTATCCCAACCCTTGTTCGTTCCTCGAACACTAATAATATAAACGAAACATGAAACAGAACAAGGCACAGAAAAATAAAATGATAACGGTCACAACTAGGAATTGCACCCAGGATCTCTTGTCTTACCGGGACAGCCGTTTTAAACCACTCGTCCATTGGTACCTATTTATTAAGCGTCATATTTGTCGATATCATATTTCAAATTAAGAATTAAAAATATCATCTTGCAACTAATTTTTCCATTATTTTTGGCATCTACCTTTTTTAAATGGAAACAAAGTCTCTAATGAAATTGGTTTGTAACCTAGATAGAGTCTCGGATTCAGAATGATTAATTCATAAAATAATGTTGGTACCTACTTTATCGCTTGTCTGATATGATAAGTAGTTCCAATTTTGAAAATGTAAATTTCGTTGAACTTGAATAAACACTACGCAGAAATATTTCACACTACATACCAATCACATAAAACCAAAATTAGTATGATTAGTTCTCCTGGTAAGCCTTCCATAATATTTTATACATTATACCAACATACTTGCCAAAGGTTTTTTGTATTAATTATCTACGCTTACATCGGCCAGTGTTCCGTCCGGTCTTCTTAATTTGTAATTCAATCTTCCGTGGTTTTACCAATATACGCCCCAACGATCTCATTATCTATTTCAACCTCCCTCTGCCAAATCCATTTCTCTAATAGAGAATGATGTAACGGAAAGAAAGGAGAATAGACGATTTTGGCAAAGCAGACAATAATTATTATCTTGACCGATATTATGTAAGTCTAGTGTTGTCAATGTCACGTTTTTTTATTGTACTTTTAAGTACCGCAAAAGAGTCTCAAGTGCACCCAATCGTCTTGAGCCAGTGATACTATGGTATCCCCATTAGGACATGTTGTGATGCTGACAGTTATGGGGGAGGGCAAAGAAGAAATAGGAGTACTTTTCCTCATCTCTTTTCCCCTATTCATGTCTGGTCACCAAACACGGCTAAAGTAACTTTAGTTTCTGAATTATGGTTTTTCCACAAGGGCGATACTGGAGGTATCTGAAACGTACTGCAAAAAAACCATAGTTTATTATTTTTAATGAATAAATTGTGAAATAACACACATTTATCAATTAATAGCTACTTGCTTAATTTGAACCCGCGGCCTTCTGATACGTAACCGAGGATCGTAACCACTTAACCACGGAGGACTAAAAATAACTAATTAACTAACCATCATACAGTGTCCCGAAGGGGTAGGCAGAGAAACCAAACAACTCCTTGCTTCATCTTCTCAAATGCACTGTTACATCTTCTCTTATTCATATATATTGTTTATATGCGTGAGGATGCGTCATATGGGTGTATGTATACAAGTGTTGTTATATGTATATAGGTATGTCTGCTGCTATATACACATGTGTGCTTGCATGCACACATATTAAAAATTATATATATAATTATGTACATTTTTACAATCTAATGCTAATTTACTTCTTTCTCCTTTCTAATTTCTAATTTCTATCTTCTACTTTTTATTACAATTTTTCCAAAATTTTAGCTTCATCTATAGTTACTAATTTCATATGTTTACACTAGATTTCATATTTCATACAAAGTAATTACACTCAATTGGTCACCATGAAACAGGCAGCCGCCTAGTATGGTGATTCATTATATCTACTTTATGTAAATTTCAAAACAATGTAACATGTATTAAATAAATAAAAATATTCTCATATACATCTTCTAATGTACATTTTCTCTTATTCATACATATCCTCATATACATCTTCTCACATACATCTTATCTTATTCATACATATCCTCATATACATTTTCTCATATACACTGTTACATATTCGCATATACATCTTCTCATGTACGTACAATGTTACATCTTCTCTTATTCATTTATATTATCATATACATCTTCTCATATACTCTGTTAAATCTTATCTTATTCATAAATATTATCATATACATCTTCTCATGTACACCGTTACATCTTCTCTTATTCATACATATTCTCATACATATCTTCTCACATACACTGTTACATCTTCTCTTATTCATACATATTGTCATATACATCTTCTCATGTACACTGTTACATCTTATCTTATTCATACATCGTCTCATACATACTCTTCTATTGTTCTGACTCTTGACATGGCCCGACTCAAGTATCTGATTCACTTGGTCGTGCCATGTCTTCCTCGGGCGTCCCCGACTTCTGCTACCATTCACATTTGCATCGTATATTCTCATTACACTCCTTTATTTGTTCATTCGCTCTACATGCCCAAACCATCTAAGCGATCCTTTATTAATCTTACTCATTTAATAATAATTATAAATCATAAATCTTCTTGGTTTATACGTTTTATTCAGTATTTAAAATAAAAGTACCTACCTAATATCTACCTTATTAGCAAAATTTATTTTGCTCGAAACATGTACACGTTAGTCCCTTCGTACACGAAGATATTTACAAGCTACGTGTCTGTGACGCAACCACGAGTAGTCTACCGATACGCTACTCTTTACAGCTGGTTTCAGTTCACGGCGCTACCCGAATTATACAGAACTTGAATAATATTTTCAATGGCAGCAGTGGAATTAATACGATGTCAAGTGACTCTGACGACGAAGACAATAATATTGTTATTTTTTACATTTACAAGCATAAATAAGGTACTAAAAGAAGATTTTGGTTTCAGCCATGCAACGATATAAATGTTCATCGTTGGGCATTCGCCGCCGCCAAGGAACTACATGAGAATGATGTGAAATTAACTTTTCTTTCAAACCTCAATCCACGCGTCTGCCTCGCTAAATATTTTCTAACGTTTTCCGGTAAATTATAGTTATATGAACATGGATATTTTCGCAGCCCCAGATCAAATTTAACATACAAATCATGTTCGAAGGTCATTTGCGTCGAACGAGTAGCAGATGCGAATGCAACTCGCGTAGCGTGCTACCAGCACTATCAGTAGCGTACAACTGACGTCAAACCAGTGGTCGACGCGTCGCGTCGTGATAACACCATCAAACTAGTATGGCGGATACTAAGTAGCTACGCGTAAATCCTCTGGCCTTTTAGAACATCATAACAAATTGTGTATAACGAGTAAATACTAAAATTTAGGTACCTACCGTGTAACTTTTTGAATTTTACGATCAATTTAAACAATTGGTGGAAGCTACAGAGATAAAATGAAATATTTAAGATTTTTATCTGGGAATGTGTTTTTACACTTGCGTTTATTTTTAATATTAATTTAAGTTACAACGTAGATAGGCACTTTTAGATACGCGTTTTTATGAGATTATATACGCGAAAAATCCTAGTAAGTAGGAACCCACTAATCTAATAAGGTAGTAAAGTATAGGTAGGTACCTAGTCTAATGATAGATGCCTTTGCTTATGATTGCCGTAAAAATTGTGTTATGTTAAATGTTGCTTGATGAAAAACTTTAAAAATATATATAATAATACAACATGATAATTAAATTACTTATATTCATTGCGCAAATTGTCAGAAATTAGTTATCTAAGGCCCACGGAGAAAAATGGATATTGCTATTTTGTTAAGGCGATGCCATACGTAGTAATGCAAAATCATGTGTTTTTGGTTTGAAAATTTGGTCGCCTAGAAATGTTTCAGATGCTATAATTAAATACTGCGAGTAGAATACATCTTGGCCTTTGAAATAATCGAGTATTTTTTAGATAAGTCTTTTCATAAGCCCAGAAAAAAATAATGTATAAGGCCTATGAAAACTGCTTTAAAGTTCAAAATCTCCTACTTACGAACCCACTTTTGGTTATAATTTTATTGTATAATGTGGCAAATTAAGTTATTTATAAAATGATCAAAAAAATAATAATTTTTATGCCTGAACATCCACAAAATAAAATAAAAGGCACTTTTTGGCCATGTTTTTTTTTTGCATAAATCAAAACAGGCGATGGTGTTAAGCGGGAATTTAAACCTTATCGCCATCTACGTAAGGGTTATTATTAATAGCGGCTCAATTTAAAATATTTCACAACGTAGTGCATCGCCTTAAGAATCTCTTAAAATTATTGGTAATCCGGTTAAAAATTGAATTGCAGCCCTAACGAATGAATTGACTGGTTTCCTGATAAACTTTTATTAAAATGTACATGTATTTGCCTTGATACATATACGTATCATGACGAAACAGGAAAACATTACGTATAAAATCATAATTCTTTTAAGAAAGGCATACAAATACACTATTTCATCAGTGATTCAATCCGATACTATATTTGAATGCTCATACGTGTATATTTGAAGTTTTGAGGACAAAACTATTAATTCATATTGCATATGTCCGGGCGCAAACAAATAATTCGTCGTAATATTTTAAAGCATAACTTGCAAAAAGTGTATATTCAAAAAATAATAACGTATGTTCTCGCAAATATGGAATTGATAGAAATATACCTACTGAACAAATATTAAACAATTTTGAAATAACCAGTAAACGTTTTAAAGGCAATTTACATTATGAAATGCGAATCGATGGATAAAATCGACTGATATAAAAATAGTCTAAGGCGATGCGATGATTGAAGTCGAGTCGTCACTCCAAATGCCAAGCTAATGGATAATGCGACGGGCAGATGGAACGCGGATGACGCAGGCAGTCGGTGATGCCATCCTTGTGCTACTGATTACTGGAAGCTGTTACCATCATTAGTTTCGATATAAATTTGCCAACACATTTCAAGGGAATTGAAAAACCACAACAACCATCTACTGAAATGATTTTTTTATTTATTGTGTAGTCACTTATGGAAGAGGAATTATCACATATTATATAAAGCTTCCACACTCGTTAATTCCTTGTTGAAGAACCTTCATGACACATAAGCCAATTGACCTGATTAACCAGACGCATTTGGTCGCATTAGCTTCTTTTTCTTGCCCTAACTTTGAGAACCTCTACAAATTATTCATAATCATGTTAATAACGGGATTGCAGGCCTTTAACGAATGAACGGAATGTTTTTAACAGGATTTTAATAAATAATTATATTAATAACCATGTTTTCTTCAAAATTTTATTTTCGCTATTGAATAACTGTTGAATGAAGTTCTTGGTGGAATTCCATCGTTCAATGTACCAGTCTGAATTTGAACGTGATTGGTTGAAACCGGTCCTGTCTGATAAAATAAAAAAGTTAAAAATATTTGCAAATTGGATTCATGATATTTGCCTTATTAAAGTGCATATTTTTGCATTCCTTTCCAAGGCTGTGTGCTCCAATGAATACACATCGGCTACTTAAATCACCAGTTTATTCATTTCATTCAAAATCTAATATGCGATGCGATGGAAATATTTACCTACAGGGCTGGTTTAGCCATTGCGTAGTTCTTTTCATATATCTACACGGAGAAAATGACTTTTGCTGATTTATTAAGAATCTCTCCAAATTATTGGAATTTCCTGTTAAAAACGGGATTGCAGGCCTTAAGAATAAATTAACTGGTGTCCTGATAAACACTATTAAATTAAGAATATATAATCATGATGTCGGAACACGTGTTCTTTAAAATCTGAATATTTTTGCATTACAACGAAAATTCTTTGTATCTTCATGATATGTTATCAAGGCAAATCGATAAATAATTGATTTGGACGCCGAAACAGTTATAATATAAAAATTGCAGAGCTACATAATAATTAAAATTATTTTTTTAAATAATTTACTCTAAATTTCAATAAAATAAATAAATGGAGTTCTGCGAATTGAACACAATAACAACAAATAATTTTACGGTCTTTTGAATACATGATTTCATTACGATACAAAGTTAACCGAGATAAACAAAACAATTATTTAAAAAATACGGATTTCCGGTTTTTTCTGAAAAAACTCACCATTTTGTCTACTACACGCCCTTACAACGATTCCAATGAAATATACAATAAAAAAATACAATTATCAAACATTGTACAAGTATTTTTATTGTTTTATGTATGTGATCCAGATCTAATTCAATATTCAATATGTTAAATTGTTTTGAAGATTATAAGTGCTTTTGAGATAGACGGGCGCTCCTGTGCTTCATTATTAGATACGTTCAGAATGCTGTAGGTCCGGCCCTGCCTTCCTACGTGGAGCAAGTAACAAGCCAGCAAGAAAATATTATTCCATCTAGAAAAGGAAGCACGAGACATTGTTTGTTCCTGGTATCATCTATCATCAATAATATTCCTCGTAAATTCTTATAACGAGCTAAAAGTGGACTCAGAGCATGACGCGGAGAAGTAAAAAAAGTATTTGTGTATTTAAATCCCATTCCCGACTCGGGCAGGTTATTTGTCGTCCAAGAAAATGATTTATCAGGATCTAAGGAAACTCTCGCATAGGGAATCTACCATCATACAGAATTCTGTAGGTTCTGAGAGGTACCTACTAAATATTAAATTCCAAATTCACTATACAGAAAAAAGGTGTGGTTATTTGGAACGAATATAGAAAATTTACATCACGTTGAAAAATGGTTTAATTTGGGAAGTGGAAGAGAAAAATGCGACTTGATTAAATTTTATTTATTACACAGTTGCTTGTAAATATTTTTGTTTTGTTAAACATACCATATATCTATATTTTTTGCCATCCAGGATTGATATAAATTTACGTTTAATAGAAAACGTTTCAGGTTAATTGGTTTTTTTTTGCAAAACTACCCACAGGAGCAAACTCAAGTGTACTGTACCAA
Source organism: Hesperophylax consimilis (assembly GCF_061612785.1). Lineage (NCBI taxonomy): Eukaryota > Metazoa > Arthropoda > Insecta > Trichoptera > Limnephilidae > Hesperophylax > Hesperophylax consimilis. The sequence goes on along the minus strand of NC_142839.1, from coordinate 6,024,545 downwards.
TTGTCAGGAAGGAATAACGCACATCACAGACATCCAACATTAGTAATATATTTCGAGATAATATTGAGCACGGAAAACCTTTCGAATTCATTGTAATTTTTATTTTTAATTCTCAATTCCGCCGTTGAATACCTACTTTAGCTGCAGAGTTGTAGTAGCTCCCAGTATCGCTCTGCTGGAAGACCTCCATTAACCAGATCTTTTATCTCGAGCTATGTACATAAGCAAGAACAAGTATCAAAAGCAATAGTCGAACTATATATTAATACCTGAGCTATTGCGACAACCTTTAAAATTTTGTAATTAGACGATTCAAGTGCAAGTTCGAAGATCAACCTATGGTCGCCCCAATAATATGTTTTCTCGAATGCGTTTTTAATGAAATTTTTTTTTTAAAATGTTTACTTTCATTATGCGTAAATTATCTTGGTTGCTCCATCCACATCTGAGAAAATGAGAAATTGTGTTTCAAAAAATTTTCCTGCAAATTTTGTTATAAGATATCACCTGTCTAAATTTTAAAAGATTTTTTTGTAAACTGAAATCAGTTCCAATTTTGAAAATTTCATATTCGTTCGTACGCACAAGAAAATTATATCGTTTAACTTCAATATTTTTTTCTCGTGACATTAGAATTGCATTAAAAAATTAAATTATTTTGATATCACCGATTTTGATGAAAATTTCTGTTCAATTTTGAGGTTAATCAAGTACCTACACGATGCACGAAATTGATCGCGAATTGTTTAAACAGCGGATGTCCTGATTAGCCGAGCTGCTGGAGCAAACTGGCACATCGAGCCAACAAACTCCCAAACCGTAGCAATGGCGTGCCAACACCTAATTACTACGCAATTACGTACATCCTTACGCTTTGTGTTTATACTTCAATATGGCTTTCCCTTCTAGAATATTAATGTCATCATAATAGTGCTGAGGAAAAAGACAAAATTTAATTTATCTTTGATCTTCCAAAATACATGCAGTTAATTCTCTTTTCGCCTCATTAAGTTCACTTCACGTTAAATTCTTCTTTTCTTTTCGGTACATTGTTACTATGTCTATACAATACTTTAACTACTGCTAACCTAATATATATATTCAAAAAACACTTTATCTAAGACATGCAAACACTTCAGCACAGTTTTATCTAATGAGATGTTCACAAAACGTACTACCATAGATGAAAGAAGGGAGAGGATATGCTACTAGGACAACCGGGCACAACAACTCAAATAAACTCAACCGTGCTCAAATGGGCATGGCTTACTAGGCCAGTATGATTTCACCGCTCGAACAGACTGTTCCTTCGTGAACTATAAAGTGAACTAAAAACTATAGAAGAATGTTACAAACTAGAGACGGGATTACTTTTCACGTGAAAGTATTATTAGTGTTGATTTTTATAATAAATCACTCCTTTCCGCAACGAGTTTCTGTATCACGTTTTGTGAAACAAAATACTGTTATATTGGGCATTAAAGAAAGTTACCTTAGATTTCTCAATCACGTATCATTGTTTTGCCAGAAGAGACAGTGTTATTCCGAAGAGTCGAGAGTTATTTCTAAAGGAATTGATAATGGAACAATGCTGTAACTGGAAAAAACCCACTTTTGTGATGGCGGAACATGGCAAATTAAAATACAGCATTCAGCCAGGAAAACCCGACAAATACTCTGTTTTGCCTTTATAACGCCGTTTCCTTGCGGGGGACAGAATATTTGAGTTATTATCGGAAGCTATTCGTGTCATGTGCGCGACGCTTGATCAATATGCTGTATCTCCATAAGTGTTATTTTAAGAATAGTGACTCTTTTCAATTTCGTTGTTTTTCTGCCAAAATAATAGAAGTAACAATTTAAAATTTGGTGAAAGGTATGATGACTGAGAATTTATTTGAAATGCTTAAATGAAAAAAAAAACAAAACGATTTATCATTATTTTTTAACAACATTTTTAATGAAGATATAATAGGTTACATAACCTTTCACCATATTTTAAATTGTTAATTTTTACTACTCTTAGTTTGCTATGACACTAACAAAATGTCAAAAGAGCTTTAAAATTTATAAAAAACTAGCTTTTAGCACATTGCCAATACACGGACGTATAAACTGTAAAATAAATAAATAAATCCCGTAATCGTCGTTCGGCATGCAATACCGCGTACCTATATGCCAATTTTTCCAGAAATTATATTTTGATGTCAATCGATTTGTAATCATTTTCTAATCAGAGTACGACCTATTTATCCAAAAAATACTGAAATGTTAATTCCTTCGACAATAATATATGTAACACGGCTTCCATGAACTTCGCATTTGTGTGGTGGGTTTTGTTTTTTTCCCTCTCCTGAAAAATTTGTTTCCTGTCACTTTGGCGGTGTCACGTGATGCCGAATCACGATATTATAGGTCCACCTGACAGCGAATGTTTATTTATGAAGAACTTGAACAACAGATCGCCGGATACACGAAGAAAAAATATTGAATTGATGAAATTAGCATGCCAATTTCCTGATAAAATACTATTCATTCATAATATATCGGAACACGTGTTCATGCACGTGTTGTTTTGCTAATAAATATCATGATGGAATGCTAAAATATCATTATTTGTATGAACACGAGCTCGATAGTAATAATTTAATTAATTAATTTAATAATAATGATAATTTGTTAGGAACTCTGTCAATTAATTCGTTAAAGGGCCTACAGTCTCGTTTTGAACAGGAAAACGAAAAATTTGACTTGTTATTTAATTAATTAACAGTACTCTATATCAGTAAGTTTTCTCTGTGTATATCCGCAAATTCGAAACTTTTAACCGCGTTTGAGGAAGCCTTTAACAATGCAATAATTGACCACACTAAATAGAAAAATTCAAAGTTGGTATGAGGAAAGAAATACTATTATTAGTGTAAAAAAACTAAAAAAATATGAAGTTTGATTAGAATAAGACCACCATATTTGTGTCATTTAAAGTATCGTCAAGGCCATTTAAAGTGGGATCCGGGAATCAAGTAAATTGTCTTTAAAAGTGTGAGAAGGAATTGAGCAAGGTTCAATTTTTATGCTAATAAAACATTTATTTTTATAGCAGTTGTGGGAATTGGTAGAACCACGGTATTCGTGGGATCATTATTTGAATTGAAACATGGTCGTCGGTTCCTTTAGATTGGAATGTTCAGTTCTTTATGCGGAACAAATATATATTTGACGAGAAAATCAAAATGAATTTCACGAGCTTTTTCCAGAGCTTTGAAGAGAGACTTTTCAATACTCCAATAAATCACACATTTTTTTATTATATTTATTTCTTGCTAGAGCAATTCCGATAAAACTCACTGTAGGACGGCAGGAACTTACAATACATAGGTGGAAGTTAATGGGTACTATTTTACATTTGATATTTTGATATCAAAATTATAAGTTTCACATACAAAACAGTACAAAAATAGAAAAAGTGAGGTTAAGTAGAACAAGCAAGAAAAAATAGTATAGGAAACAGACTGAAATATATAGATACACATAAGCACAAAGCCAAGGTAGGAATTTACAAATAGGTACTTACCCACTAATACATTGGTAAAAATAGATTATACTCGATCACAAATAGAGGGGATAGAAAAGGAGAGAAAAACAAAGAAGAGTTGATAAAGAGAACACTGAGAATATTTGTATTTATTTTATTTTTACTTTACGTCTGTTCAGATCTAGTCATTGAACTAAAGCCATTTCAAGAAAAGTTTCATTTCTGATCGTTCATAGGTAGGTAAAGAGTAGCGAGAATAAAATACGCCGCAGATTAATTTATTTATATTAATGATGAAATAATCCATATTAATTATTATAAATTATATTCAAATCCAAAAAACTTACCACTCTGATATAAGGGTAGTAAAAGATTTCAGAAATTGAATTACAATTTGAGTGTTTCAATTATTTCACTTCAATATGGCTGGAAATTAGTTTGAAGTTGGATGAAGCATTCTAATAAATATTTGAACTATTGTGGTGAATATTAAATCCATACGTAAATACCACAGTTGTCCAATTAATGCCCACCTATGAACCAATTACAACAGAAACTATTCCCACAACAAAGGGAACAGGCGAACAGAAACCAGAACGGAACACATATGAGAATTGTTATATTTCGTTTTTCAGTTGAAAGGGCCGCCGACAGGTGAGCCCTTATTAGAGGACACGGGAAAAGGGGAGAATTACACCTGACGAATTTTTATTACAGTTAATTAAGCCTAATTATCCCGCTGGTCTGCTAACTTCCCACTCGCGCAGCGTAATGTAATGCAGGTATCATGCGCTAGCGTAATTTGAGCTTAAACGATACGTAATGTAATGCAGGTATCATGCGCTAACGTAATTTGAGCTTAAACGATACTTAATGTAATGCAGGTATCATGCGCTAACGTAATTTGAGCTTAAACTGTACGCTATTTTTATTTTTCCTTTTGATATTATATAAACAAACAGCACATGAGTTACAGTGATGAAACAATATACAGGAATTAGATATATCATGTTGGGTACCTATGATATGTTTCCTTGTAATGTCTGCTAAGTGGTATGTATATTCCTTAATTACCGGGTGACGTATACAGGTGTGTGTGTGTTTGAATGTGGGTTTGAGAGGGAGGGTGTGTGTGTGTGTGTGTGTGTATATATATATATATGAGCATTGAACAGTTTATATTATTATCATGATACCACGTTTGACTTTGGATTTTTTATAACGAACTTATGGACCCAGCGATGTCATTCTCGGGAGTTTTACAATTCTTCTCTGATATTATATAAACAAACAGCACATGAGTTACAGTGATGAAACAATATACAGGAATTAGATATATCATGTTGGGTACCTATGATATGTTTCCTTGTAATGTCTGCTAAGTGGTATCTATATTCCTTAATTACCGGGTGACGTATACAGGTGTGTGTGTGTTTGAATGTGGGTTTGAGAGAGGGTGTGTGTGTGTGTGTGTGTGTGTATATATATATATATGAGAGTTTGTATGCACCTTTATTCGAGGACCTTCACAGGCCTTTAGACCCAGAATCCGAGGACTCGCACGAATCCGAGGACGTCCTCGGATTCAAAATGCGAAAAACTGAATATGTACCTATAATCCATGCGTTCTGATTGGTCAACTGTCGAAATTTTGGGCCTATCGGAGAGAGTCCTCATTTTCGTGGCGAAAAATATCGTGTTTAATTTGGCTAGTGTTTCATTAGTACGGATGTGTGACCACCAGGGCGGCGCCGCTAATGCTGGAAATCACACACAGACCCTAAACCGAGGACTCTCTCGAAGTCCTCGGTTTCGTGTTAAAAGGTGCCGATTGCCGGAATGTGAACACCAGGAGGCGCTGCAAGCTCGAGTGTCAAGAAATCTCACCTACGCCCTAAACCGAGGACCCGTCGTTCGAAATTCCTACGTGCATGTGTATATAATAAGTATTGCACTATTAAGATTGTGCCGACAAGGAATTCAGTTTTTGACTGTTGAAACAAAATTCAATATTGCGTTTAGTTCGTATTGTGAACTATGTTGTGTAATACTGTTTAATTCGATGTACGGTATTGTAATATTTAATAAGTAATTAGGACACCTGATCAAGTATTTGATTAAATCGCGTCATATATTCTTCTTTCACTCCATTCTTCGTTAATCCGCTCTATGACCCTATTACCTACACCTCACAAAAACGCCTCTGTCTGAATTAAGGACAAGGGAAGAATATCGCCACCTGGATGGGTGATGTTATCAAGCGGGTTAAGGAGGAGCTGTAGGAATGACCTTTTGACATGTGCACCGATTCATTGTTACGCGGATGACAGTACAGTTCATGATAGCTTTTTGTTTGACAAGCCCCCAAAGGGCACACAAACTCCAACGGCTCGGAGGGCTTTGAAGCAGAGAATGGACGGTTATCTCGAGAGTATTTCCTCCTGGGGTAAAAATAATCTCGTCGAATTTAATGTTTCAAAGACCCAATCCTGTCTGATTACGTCTAAAAGGGATCCAAATGATAATCTAGTCTCCTTCAACGGAAGCAATCTTCCGAACAGGCCTTCCATTGATATGCTTGGTGTAACTATAAGTGACCAGCTCAGGTACGGGGGCTCCATCGAAGCTAGAGTAAAGTTGGCCTCTCAGAAGCTGGGCGTACTGTACAGGGCCCGCAGATACTTTAATAGTACACAACTGCTCACCCTGTACAAATCGCAAGTGCGCCCTACTGTCGAATTTGGCAGCCATCTCTGGTCTGGAGCCCCAAAATACCTGAAAAAAACCCTTGACTCTGTGCAGAAACGGGCGGTCCGTTTGATAGATTCCCCAATCTTAACAAACGGACTGCAATCTTTAGAGCACAGGCGTCAGGTAGGTATGCCGTCCTTGTTCTATCGGTATTACAATGGAAGATGCTCTGAGGAACTAGCGTCATTGATCCCTTCGGCACCGGTGCGTAGTCGGGATACACGCCAAACGCGCGCCCAACATTTGTACACAGTTGACACTTGTCACATGAGAACGGGTCGCTTCTATGATTCGTTCTTAAGTTCAACAGCTCGGCTGTGGAACGAACTGCCGGCCTCTGTGTTTCCTCCCTCCTACAACATGGGACTCTTCAAGACCCATGTTCACTCCTTCCTCTCCACAAAAAGACCCTCCACACAGCATCCCCAAAGATGACATAGGCCCTGAGGGAAATTATTTTCTTCAGGGCCTCCTGTGTGGAGTACCTAAATATAAAAAAAGGAAGGGTTTTATTAATGCGGATCTTGAAGAGTCGGAAAAAATTACCAAACGCAGAGTAACATTATCATCAAATAAAACATACAAAATCGTTAAAAAAAAAATTATGGTTTTTTAGGTAGTCTGACAAAAAAATTAAGACAACAAAGTCGTTTATAATTAAAATTATTGAACCAATATAATAATGATTTAAATCAAATATATGCCAAGAATATTCTTATACTTCATTTTAAACACAGAAAATCTCCCAATGAAACTCGGATACATGACACAAGAGCCTCAAAAAGGATATACGAGATGTTCCAAAATTCAAGACAAGTTTTGGCCAAAGAAACCACATATATCTGGCAACCAAACTCTACAACATCCTTCATCCAAGTTTGAAAAAGATAGAAAAGATAAATAAGTTTAAGGAAAAAATCAAAACATGAGTAGAAATTAATACAGACATACTATAGAATGTATTAAAAACATAAACCTACCAGTCCGCCTCAGCACAGGACCACCTAGTGAGGAGGACTAAGAACAAACAGATGAAACATTTATATTTATATACACTATCATATCTTGTAATTCTCATCAAACCTGTAATTAAATAGACACTAATAAAAAAATAAAAAAAATTAAAAAATTTATTAAATGAAGACAATGTAAGCGAAACTCGTCGATCTGAAAACTGTCGATCGGTCGTATCTTTGGTTTTACCACTACAAAGAGGCATATGTTGTAAAAGCTTCCCCTGCCGTACAATTTAATTCCACAAATATTGCAATGCATTTTTATGAGCCACACAATAATCAAGTAACTTTTATTGGTTCGAGGAGGGATATCACTCGAAGCTGCTTATTCCTCAGAGCGTGACTTGAGACTGACTTCTGACTGAACTGACTTAACCTCCAAACTTCCAAGCAGGCGCAGCCGGTGTAAAATCGAAAACGCAATAAAAAGAGCTTATTAAGCGCTTTATAATATAATACAATAATATCGCACGTAATACCCGTTGACTAATGGTTGCATTTTGCGAGAGACATATTATGGTTTCTTGTTCAAACTCTAAGTAAGAATACTATTTCACTGGAGACCTGTTTCGGAATAGTTCGGAAGTTTTCGGTACTTTCCGTATTATAAACGCCGATTACTAGCCGATCTGCTGTTGCACCGGGCGGCGTATTTCCTTTTACGTGTTCAATAGGAGGCATCATTGCATCGAAACCCGCACGGGTTTGTAACGCCATTCTCCTTCCAAACCCGTGTTCAATATGAGGCACGCGTCCTCCTACTGAACACGGGTTTGTAACGCCATTTCTCTTTACAAATCCGTGTTCAGTACGAGGCATGCGTCGTCCAATCGTTTATAATTACCATGCGAATTAATTGAGCACTACGGATCCGTGTTGGTTTCGAAAGATTTTTATTTTCTAACGCCCTAGTGGACTTTTACATGGAATTTTAGTAATTCTAAGAAAAAAAGACAAATGGATATAATTAAATTTAGTGCAAATCAGTAAAATATCAATACGATGATTCAATATATAATACTGCTCTTAGCCTGAAATGATAAATAAAATAAACTATTTATTTATTAATATAAACGCCATAATAGGCTTTAACATTAAAGTGATACATTGTATTATAAGTATGCAGTGGTAGAAGGGAAAAAATATTTTAAGTATTAAGGACAAAATAAGAATGTGAGTACTTAGAAATATTATTGCTGAAATGATACAGTTGTTATTAGAAGTACACTGAGATAATGTTGAAAGAAAATAAAAAAGAACTATGTACTTTTGTTATTTTGATTGATTAATATAAGACATAATATAAAACAAAGTATGTATGTACGGAAAATCTAGTATTTAGATACAGGATACAATTATTTAATGTGGGTTACATAAATATATAATTTTGGAAAATCATAATTTTGAATAAATTATAACATAAAAAAGTAAGTGTGTGCTCACAATTTCTGCGTTATAAACCAATAAAACAGAATAAATAATAATTTTATTTACTCGTCAGGTATATAACATTATAATAGAGATTAAAACAAATAAAATATGACGAGTTGTACCTATTAAAAACCAAGGATAGAAATAAAACTACATTCAAAGATGTATACGTTATGTGTTACCTACAAATAAAAACATAATAATATATTTTTTTAAATCAATATTTTTTGGCAGGAGGTTCATTATCATCAATATTTAATGCAATTTTGTGAATACGTTTTCTCTTGATCAATTAAGACTTGGCTGGTTGTCCTGATTGAATCCTTCCTGTAGCCGCATGATAGACCCTTTCTTTGCGGCGAGCGATCGATATAGGTTGTACATTAATTTTTCGAGATCTTTGCCGGCTATTTTTTTCCACAATATATATATATATATTTTTATAGTAATACCGCACAAGAGTCCCAACTGCTCCCGTCTGGAGCCAGTGAGACTATGGTATCCCCAATTGGAGTATGTTGTGGGGCTGAGGGTATTGGGGAGGGGAGGGAGATGGGGAAGAGGAAAGTGGGGAAGTACCTGGCTATTCAGTTCTGGTCACCAAACACGGCTAAAGCCATTTCAAGCAACGTTTCAATTCTGAATGGTGGTCTTACACCAGGGCGATACTGAGAGTATCTTCCACTCTGGAACGTGCCGCAAATATACTATATATTATTTAAATTAATTAATTTTGAAATAACACAAATTAATCAAATAAAATTTATTTGCGCACGCCGGGTTCGAACCCGCGACCTTCGGATCTGTAGTCAAAAGCGTATACCACTAGACCACGCCGGCATAAATGATAGTATAATCAAATTAGGCTTTGACAAATCACATCCAAACTTGGTGAGAGTTTTTGTATGTTGAGCATTTGAATTCCTTTCCAAGATATTAGTAATTCTTTGCCACTGGGCTTGAATATTTCAGGCTAATAGCAGTATTATATATCAAATCATCGTATTAATATTTTAATAATTTACACAAAATTTATTGCATTCATTTGTCTTGTTTTCTTACAATTACAAAAGCCCACTAGGGCGTTAATAAATAATAAATACCTAATAAAAAAAGGTTCCTAGATTATGCGTTTTATTGCCCATCCTTAATACATAACAATTTACACATACAAAAAATGTCTCGAAACAAACATGGATCCGTAGTGCTCAATTAATGCGCATGGTAATTATAAACGATTGGACAACGCATGCCTCGTATTGAACACGGATTTGGAAAAAGAAATGGCGTTACAAACCCGTATTCAGTAGGAGGACGCGTGCTTCGTATTGAACACGGGTTTGGAAGGAGAATGGCGTTACAAACCCGTGCGGGTTTCGAGGCAGTACTGCCTCCTATTGAACACGGAAAAGGAAATACGCCACCGGGCGCGCGGGTGGAGGGGTGCATTGCCTGTCGGGTGTCAGCCGTAATGATCTCTTACCAAATTCATATATTTAGATAGGCAATTCAATTTCATTTTGAACCTTTTTTTAAGTTTTGTGCAAATTTATATTTTAAATAAAATATTTAGCAATACGATGAGGCGTATACTTTTGTTGCCTGTTCACCGAACGAGCGAACGTTAGGACGAGCCGCGACGCTTCCAAGATACGTGTAAGAAATTCGTTCCACACTATTTCGAGGACCCAAGACCTCCAAAAACTATAGACCACTAAATCGAGGACCTTCCGAGATCCGTGTATTTTACGTATGTGTAATCCTGAATACGTGGACAGGCCTCGGATATGGGAAGTCCTCAGTTACCGGCTGTGTATTCCGGTTTTTTGAGGACCGTTTTCTAGGTGCTTATTGGGTGTATGATGAAACCGAATAGACAGCAACGATCACGATTAACTTGAGTATACGTATAAGTGTAGAATACATGTCTACTTTATATAATATAACAGGACCTCGAATTCGGGTAGCCAGTTGAAGTCCTCGAAATCGGGATTGGACAAACAAGGGTGCATTGAACAGTTTATATTATTATCATGATACCACGTTTGACTTTGGATTTTTTATAACGAACTTATGGATCCAGCGATGTCATTCTCGGGAGTTTTACAATTCTTCCACTGTTCAATACTCTATACTACATTGTTACCGCAACTCATTCGGGTGCAGAAATCCTTGTGCGTTCCCGACTTCTTCCACCACTAGCACTAATAAGAACAAACTTCTTCAGCGATATCAGTCGACTACTTTTCAAGTTTTTGATCGCCAATACACTAAATTTTCACTTTTGTTGTGGATTAATTTTGACACTGACAAACACGCACCGCCTGTTCAACTTTTTTTTTTACATTAGCTCCACGCAGAAGGCTATTGAGAAAATATTTTTTATCATCTTTGTGGATGCTGTGTGGAGGTTTTTTTTTAAGGAAAGGGAGGACATGAAGGAAATGAAGACCTGGGAAGGATTAAGGTGTGAGGGGTGGGTAGAAATCTGCGGGCCAGTGTGTCCAGGAGTTCCGAAAGAGATGGAGAGGACCAAAAGGGTCTCCCTCAACCAGTCTCAATGACCCGTACACTCCTGCTAAGTCACCAAACGTAGCCAACCACTTGGGTTGACCAATGGCAGAAGTGTTGGTTATCCAATGAATGGTTCAATAAGCAGGCAGTCTGCATAATTATACCTTTATCTCTCTCATTCTACTAACCTAACCTAACCTAATTTTTTTTAAGTAAATGCCGTACAATAGAATAGTACCTACCGTATGGTCGAAAGCCAGTGGGACTATGCGTATCCCCAATTGGTGTATATTTTGAGGCAAAATAGAATGGTAGGAGAAGGAGGTGGGTAGATGAAGGTTGGGAATCATCTGGCTATTCAGATCTGGTCACTTAACACGGCGGTAGCCATTTCAAGCGACGTATCTATTATGAACGGTGGCCTTTCACTAGGGCGATACTGAGAGTAACTCTTGTTACAGTGGTCCTTGAAGATGAAATTTAACGTCATAAATTGTCACTTAAAATTTATCATAGTTTCTGTATCATAGTTTTATTTATGTACGAGTAATAAAAAAAAAATTAAAGCTATCGTTCTTAATTTGCTTTTAAATGTGTCAAAAATTAAATCTAAAATATCAGCGACACCTATAAGTTCACTACCCAGTCTAATTATTCTCTCCATACCAGAATTGAAGCATATATATACATAATATTAAGAATACATTTTCAACCGTCTTGTGGAGAGCGACACTTTTGATTTTTTCCGATTGAAATTTAAGACGAATGGGTTTAATGTTGAACGTATTATTTATTAATTAACTCACATTTCAGCATCAAACTTCATACCATTAGTAAACAAATACCGATACAATAAAGAAGAGGAATAATAAATTGCCATGTGATGGTGACACCTGATTTTAACACTCTCCACCCATTCAAATTTCTTTACGCAATAAAATCAATTTTCGAGAGCATTCACATTTCTACCGACATCATCGAGATTACCAGAAATACTGTCATTATTTCAGTGCATCATTCTGTCAGGACGTTTGCCTGTCTTCAGTTCAACTTTGCTATTCATATACTCGTATCTTGGTATTCTTAGGGCTTAATACTTGACAGATTAAACACCTGGATTTATTCCAAAACAAACAAACAATACACAGTTTTGCTTTGACCGTATTAACCCGTCTCTTTTTGACGAATACCTTCAAATTGTTTTCTTAGTTCTGGGACAGAGAATGTAAACTACATTTACGTTTTGTAAGTGATAAGTGATACCGTGTAATTAATTTCATCCCTTTTAAGAAATGAAGAGTTCCTATGAAAGAACCAACCATTTATATCTGAATATTAGCTGCAAACGGGTTCTCACGAAAGTGTAAATATCTATTTGTATAAAGAAGAGCGCCTGTGGCGGGCGGTCGGATTTATTTTACATTAGCTCCACACACAAGGAAACGAATTTCCCTCAGGGCCTATGGGATCTTTGCCATCTTTGGGGATGATGTGTGGAGGGTATTAAAAAAAAGAAAGGATAGGAAGTTCTGGGAAGGAAAAAGGTACAAAGGGTGGGTAGGAATCTGGGAGTCAGTGTGTCATGAGTAACGAACCTATGAATCCATCCCTAGCCTGAGAGAGTCCTGTTGTCAAAAGTTCTCCCTCGACAAGTCTCAGTCAGGGTAGGTGGGTAGGTGGCAGAAGTGTTGGTTATCCAATAAAATCCAAATTGAGCACGGATTTTTTTTTATACAAATCTACAGTTTTATTCCGATGTTAATGAAATTTGAAACACTTGATATTTGAAATATGAGAACGGTGACTGTCTACCTCTCAAAAATTTTAAAAAACTCTGTGTAAAGCTCGGGCAACACCGGGAATGTCAGCTAGTTGGAGAATAAAATGGTCAAGTATCTCGCAGAACTAGCAACAGGAAAACAGGAAATGTTACAGCACTTTCGGAAGTGTTGAGAGAAAACACTGTGAGCTTATTGTTTCGAATTGGTACTTCAGGCGCTAAAAAACATCTTCTCGGTTCTGGTTTCAAGTGAAAACACAAAACTTGCAATGTGTCACCCTTAAGAGGACTGTATCGGGGTTAGGGGTTTTGTTCGGCGCAAAAGGTCCTTTAATTCGTGCACTCACTGCTTATTTATTTTCACCACATTCAGAAAGGATCAAAAAGCACCCGGGAGTGTTTTTTAGCCAATGAAGCTTTTATTTCCTTTTTTGTATGAACACCGCACAAAAGTCTCAACTGCCCCCAACCGTCTGGGACCAGCAAGACTAAAGGTGTATGTTGTGAGGCTAACGGTAGTGGGGAAGGGAAGTAGATGGAGGAGAGGAAGGTTGGTAAGTATCTGAATATTCAGATCTGGCTACAAAACACGGCTAAAGGAAATTCTAGCAACGTTTCATTTCTGAATTGTGGTCTTACACCAGGGCGATACTGAGAGTATCTTTCAGTAATCAAATAAAATTTACTTCTTAAATGGTTGTAAAATTACTTTGCTGGGTCATTTTTATTAAATTACTTTGTTAAATACTTCATTATCCTGACGAAGAAGCCATTGGCTTCGAAACATGTAGATTATTATTGGACAATATGTCACACCCCAAAGTATTTGCTTCCTTCGAAAATAGATTACTATTGATTAAAATTGGTGATAACACAGTATTTCATTTATACATAAAATGAATTTATTTACGCACGCCGAGATTTGAACTGGCGACCTTCAGATTGCTAGTTGAGAGCCTTATCCCTCCGCCGTCAAGCCTTGTTTATATTGGTACGCATAAAGCTCCCGGTTTTTCTCTAGCCAACAGTAAAACCAAAAACATGCAAGCTGCAACTCACTTACAAACAATCAGTTTCTGTATAAAAGCATGATGACTATCAATGCGTAGATTCAATTCGCGAAAATTAAAGTAAGTACCTAAATAAATGGCGTTATAAAGAAACTCACAAAGCTCGTGTACCACTTTAGAAATATGTATAAAATTTATTATGCTCTTCGCCAAACACGTATTGAATATGGGATTATTGGATTGGGATCTGCCTCAAACACCCACATGAAGCAGCACGTTAAAATACAAAAATTATTAGTAAAAATAACCCTCCAAGTAACCTTAAAACTCCATCAACGGTATTTTTATTAAGACTTTAATGTTTTCAGTATTATAAAACCCTACAAAAAAATGCTCAACTCAAATTTAAATGGGGAAAAATGAGTATTACCCTACAGACCAACGCTCCTGCGCTATAAAGACGTAAACCTCAAATCTACTGAATATCCTAGAATTAAATCCATCTTTTGGCCAGAAAAACCATAATTACCATAATAAAAAATATATAATACCCTTCCAGATGAAATTAAATACACCATAGATATGAAAAAGTTTAAAAACTACATCAAAGTATGGCCAACTAAACATGAAGATGATAAAATCATTAAAATTATGTAGTAACATCAAGACAACTTAGGATTCATAGAACAATTCATCAAATGTCAACGTTCATTTACGGGATCTATGAAAGTCCTATTCATTTTCGAGCTAATGGACAGAACTGAATTAACAGAACTTGACAATTAAGTTTGAAATTTGAAGAATTGTTCAAATTCTCTGAAACAACCCGTCCTTAGTCAACAAACATGAAGATTTTTTATTTTGTGGAAACCAACATACTCGTACATGAAGTTGGGGAAACTATGATGCAACACCCATACGACAACCTACAGTCCGCCTCGGAACAGGAATACCTAGTGAGGAGGACTGTAAATATTTGACTGTGTTTTAAAAATAGTCATCATATTTAGGGATGATTGATCAGAATACTAAATATATCGAGATATTTTTTACTTCCGATGTGAACAGGAATTACAAATAATCACACATATACGGGATGATGTACCATGAACATGGTACCTACGTGATATTATGCGGTATGAACGTTACTCAAAGAAAGCATTCATTTCAAAGATGAAACCCCACTTGTGGGCATGACCATTCTGACAGTTGTGATAAGGGGTATACTCGTGTACTTAAGATCGCGGTGCTTGAGTGCTTCTTGAAGATTTCCAGAAGATCCGCAGCATCCACTAAATGGTTTATTTATGACCACCAACAGATGAGCCGAGATCGCTTTAACTGGGAATTAATTTAATACCAATTTATAGTAGCGGACTAACTTAGGCATATATATGTACATAGCTAGATATAATACATCTAAGGCAAGGCTAGCTATGTATGTTGTATGTATACTAGTACATAACTAAAGGCATTGTATAAAAGGTACAAGGTCCGGAAAATTAAAACCCTTTTAATTAAAATAATAATTCTTTGCACCAAAAGCTGCAAAATACGCTTTTAGAAACTACTAGGCAAGATCGAAGAAATAAAAGCTTAAAAAAGATATCGTTTTGCAAAGAATCATTAATTCTTTTTTAAACAAAAAGAAAAAAAAATTACGAATAACTTAATTAAGAGTTCGGTAAACAGTATACCTCGGGTTAAAAAGTCATAAAATTTGTACGTAGGTAGTTAAATACCTACCTACTTAATTGTAAAGCATTTATTTTATGTACCTATTTATTTCAAATAAAGAAATATACAATTTGTAGAAAGAAACTTCCCAATCTAAATGAGAATTCTTTTTTCAAACTTTCTTCGGGCAGGTAGGTACCATAATATTGAAAAAATCGAATAAGAAAGTACAAATAAACAAGACGATTTCACAATAGAAAAATATTTTTTTCTGAACCATTTATAATCCACCACCATCTTGATACGGAAATAGTACCTATAAACAAATTTATAGACAGATGAAATGAAAAATTGTCCAGTTAAAATAGTCGCTCAATTGTTATATAAAGTAGTTAGATATTTAAGTACCTACTTACAAATCGTACGATTACAGAGAAAATTTTGGTTAGATTTATTGCATAAAAAACACTTTTTTGGACGCGTAGTCACAGAACTAACAGTAAATAATAAGTTTATAATAATATATAATACGGGATTGGCAGCCCTGGCGTTTCAATATTTATATCAACGGGTGGAGCATTTATTAATAGAGGAAACTATGGATGTTAATAGTGACCTTAATTAATTTTAGATATAGACTGCCGCCATAAAATATCTTGGAGTTATCTTCCCTATAAAGTGCGGTTATTTCTGTACCTAGTCAGTATTGAAACATTATGGCTTCGAATGGGTTTCCCGTTCAAGGTTGAAAAGGGTATCTCTCTAAAATTGAATAGGTACTTTCTAGCTATCGAAAAAAGATCTAAATTTATTACGGAACATTTTCCGGAACAATCATAAAAAATATCAAACGTAATGTTATTAGAGACGTAAGAGATGGAATTTGGTAAAAAGATAGTAGTGTCCTCATCAATTTTTTCCAGTTTTCCAATCGGTTTATTGTATTATTTTTTTAATGATTAACTAATGTTTATAATACAAGGTTTTATGCATAGCACAAAGGATAACAAATTCCAGTTGGAGGCATTTAATTTACTCGGCAGATATTTTCAATTTGTATTGCTATTACAGACGACTAATTATTGCTTATAATAATGTGTTCTCATTGGTGCTATGCATAAAACCTTGTCTTATAAACATTAGTTTATTATCCTAATATTATTAAAAAAATAATAATATTAGGCAAGTCAAAATATTTCACCAACAAATGTAGATATAATATGTCTTGACGCCATCTAGTTGGGAAATTTAGCACTAACAAACCCTTTCCTACAAAAATAAAGTTGGTTGTTTAAAGGTGAAAAAATATAATAAGCAGTAATTGTTGATTGAAGTACTAGTACATATTGAATTATTTGGCGGATTGGAAATGAGCCGAAGTGGCTCAGTGGTCCAGAGCATCTGACCGGACATCAGAAGGTGCGGGTTATATTCCCGTCGGCGGCATTTAATTTTACTCGGGAGATATTTTCGATTTGTATTGATATTTCGGACGACTAATTATTGCTTATAATAATCGGTTTATTGTAGTTTTTTTATGTAATATATCTATCTATCCATATAAATACAAATGTAAATGTTTGTTTGGTCAAAATCTTAAATCTACGAAAGTTTTTCTCCGATTGCTTAGAAATTTTTACATAACGTTTAATTCGAACACGTGTGTGTTTCATATACTTGTATTACATAGATGTCACCTGTGACAGGTAAAAACATGCTTGTTTGAAAAACAGCGTCATCTGTTGGACAAACATGTTTTTTTTAAACTGCGCCATCTGTTGGACATAAAAGCAACACGCCATATTTTTTCTATATCTGCACAACCAACTGAGCCACAGCAACGTGGCGGGGTTAAGCTAGTATAAATAATAATAATACTGGCCTGATTTGTATAGCGCTTTTATGTGAAAAATTACTTCACTGGCGCTGCACAACTAATAAAACGTCATTGAAACACTAAAATTTGGCTAGTTTGTTCTATTTTTCATCTTACAGCCCCTTCGAAGGTATTATCAATGTTGATAATCTGGCGTGTAAATAGCACAGACCATCAGGGAATATTTTAAATCCCTATGAAAAAAATGGATTGATCAATGAATTCACTCTGCAGGAGAAGACAACTTATAAACCAGCCACCAAAATACATATAAACAGAAAGACTCACCAGAAAATAGCACTTGCAATTGAGTTCTTCTCCTTGATTCAGATTCGGTGGCAGACGGCAGATCAGCACAAAATATTTATTTGAATTCGCTCTATGAGATTATGAGATGTCAACAGCTCTCAAGAGAGTAGAATTATTAAATATGGTGAATCAGCACATTGTAATAATAAGTACTGCACATTATTGTGACAAAAAATATTTCAATCATTTTTGTCTTAAATAGACCTCTTTTGACAAATGATACAAACCGGATGAATCCAACTGATCAATGCAAAAGGTGTCGGTAATCCGTTACCATTCACCTGCAGAGCAAAATCCATCCAAAAATGACCAGAGATTTCTCTTTTGTCCATTATATATATTAAAAATTAATTAATTCAAATATGTATTTTAAAAATTAATTCACACTCATTTTAAATTAAATTTTAAATTTTAAATCGACTGCTTCTCCAATCAATCTGTGGTTCAGCCACATTTAGTCGAGTTTTGTGTGATATGTTTTATTATTATTTCGCTGAGGGAGACGTGGCACAATCGGGTTTATCAAGTGCTTAGGTCATTGACTAAAGTATAATACATCAATGGCTTAGGTCGAACTATGTCACATGTCACTATGTTAAAGCGGAGAAAATATGAGCTTGAAGAAGACTAGCCTCTCATTTCGATCAAACATGATTGAAACTGAAGAAGATATGTCTTTGAAACATTAAATTCTGCGAGATATTTCTTACCACAAGGGAAACTCTCTCGAGGTAACCGTCCATTCTCAAAACCCTCCGAGCTGTTGGAGTTTGTGTGCCCTTTGAGGACTGTCAACTATAAAGCTGTCATGAACTGTACATCCGTGTAACAAAAGTTCATTGATGTGCAAAAAAAACAAAGTAAGAGAAAGCACCGATCCCTGTGGGACGCCAAAAAGCATACTCTGTACGAATTTTAATAATTGGTGAATAGCTACTCAAGTGCTCAAAAAAGATTTCCTGAAACTTTATCAATATTATGTTCCATTAATGACCAACTGAGAAAGATAATGAACCTCTGAAAAATCATAATAAGACATTATATTTTTTCAGAGACCGGCGAAAAATGGCGAGTAATCGGAGTATTAATATACCTTTCGATGAAAATAGGAACTGATATAATATTTCATATCCAATTGTTATCATTATGACGTTAGGTAAAGCAGCATTAAAAAACGAAAAATAACCATTCAAATTTATAATGAAAATCGGATTAACAAATTATAAAATCCAAAATAATTGTCGAAATGAAAGATGTATTACCTACCTAATGCATCATTGGAAATAAAATGAGAAAGGTGAAACTAAATGGCTCTTCAAGAACCCTAATCGGAGATGAGATTACTTGTGGCTGTCGACAGCGAAACGCATGGACCGGGTTGCATTCTTGCGCATTACCATCAGCGCCGTATTAATTACACAAACGGCATGGAGGTGTTGGTTTCACCTGCACTTCATTCACTGATAGAAAAATATTTTTTTTCCAATTTAACACAAATAAAAATATTTTTTTAATTCTCTCAGTGCTCCTACCTACTAAAAATATCAGCCAGTGCCATAAACTCATACGTATTATATAAGTTATAAAGAGTCACGATAAATGCCGTTTTAGTAGAAATTCCGAAAGTTTGGGTTGGAAAACGGTAGCAAAAACACGTCTCATAAATTTATTTCCAAGTAGGTACTAAATTTTTCTAAAGTTTAAATCTTCGTGGGAGAACGCACAAAAGATCTTTCTAACATTTGAAACAGCTTCCCGAGCAAAGAGGCCAACGTAGAAAATAAGCTCCTCCAAGTTTCTTGCAAAAATACAGCGGGTCACTTGGGAACAAATAATTCTCCCCATGGAGCAACATAACCCTTTCAGACCTCTATTAAAACTGGCAGTGGTGAAAAATATTTGATGCTTTTATTAATTATTAATTACTAAAAATTGTTTGATAGCCGGTATTCAAACAAAAGTGGATACGAAAATTGCTGAACAATAATGTCACTGCAATTCGCACCTATAAAATATCATCAAATTATCATTTTCTCTTATTGTTACGTTCTTTTAAATTCTTCTATATTTCGCACTTGATATATTATTTTTAATTATTTTAATTTACTTTATGTAAACACTGTAACTCGCACATATATCATCAATTTATATTTTCTTATTTGCTTACCTAGTGGTACTTATTTTGGTTTTTTTTCAAAATTTTATTCTTCTTATAGTCTTTAAAATTCTACATTCCTTATTTTCTTTAATGTTCTATACTTTTAATATTTCTATTTAGTTTTTCTATATTTCATATTTGAAATATTCTTTTAAATTATTTTCATGTTCCTTAGGTAAACTTGTTTAATTCCGCTGCATGTCTTTTGGGGGTTTAAGTCACACATGCACAGAATATGTTTTTAGGGATAAGTCCGGGTTATTTTAATAATGTATGCGTATTTCTAAACCTGATAACTTTGATTTTATTGAGAAAAAAATGTATTTTAAAATATGTGCACGGTACGAATGGGTTAAAGGCTGCTTATTTTATTTTCATCCGGGGGTGGCGCTTTATCGGGAGGGAAAATTATTAGAAGAAGATAAAACTTCATGAAACTGGACGCTGGATCGTCGCCTGGGTAATGTTTGTTTACGATGGGAAACAGAGAAATTTAATAAAAGGAAATCAGCACTGGAATTCTTTTCCATTCTGGAAAGTATCATGCACCAAATAGTGAATTCTTTTGATATAACTTATTGAAAATCTTTCATTTAATTTTCAGAGTTTGTTCATCCGTTTGTCTGATATGATTAGAGATTTTCACGGAAAAAACATATTAACCTTTAGCGACTACCTATTTTTTTATTTTATTACTAAACCTTCGTCTTTAGGCTAAAGTTTAGCCTAAAGACGAATACGGCGTAATACCCGAAATATAAATCACTATAATCTGTTTGATTTGTCCATTTTAAACTCGGAAATTGAGCTCCAGGAATATCAATGTAAACTTTTCTATTGCGATTTTTAAGGTCTACACAACTATTTTCAGCTCAAAATGGCGGTTTCATTTTAATGTGTCTGGTTTCTGCTGAAAAATAATTGGAACTGATTAAGTCAATAATTAAAACGCGCGATAAATTACCTACCTAAGTATAATATAATATTTTTATAGAAATATATTTTCAAAATTGGAACTGCTGTGTCAAGAATTCAGACTCTCCCGTTATTTTTCACGGGTCTGCGCTAGTAAATTCATATTTTGGGAACTGATTTTGTACGTTCAATTCATCGGCTGGCTTAGTCCTCCATCACGACACTAGGAGGTTTTTAAAAATTGTCAAGTTTTTCGAAACCCGGGAATGTTAGTCTTTCTTTTATAAATAAAATTTTAAAAATTATCCAAGAATAACGTAAGTAGGTAATGTAATCGACTAAATTAATAAGTAATCCGATTAAAAACGGGATTTCAAGCTGTTTCCTGATAAATTTTTAGTAAATTCCTAATGTATCGTAACACGTGTTCATGCACCTGCATTTGCTTTTATTACATATAATGACGAAATGCGAAAATATTAGGCTTTTATGAACACAGCGTGATAATATTTTCGCATTTTACCAAAATATTTCAGGAAACCTATTAATGCATTCGTTAAGGGCCTGCAATCCCGTATTTAATCGGATTACCAATAATTTGAAGAGATTTTAAATATACTAGCAATACTCATGTTTCTTTGTGTAGTCGCTAAATATGACAAGAGACTTTAGAAGTGAGTGCTATCTCAAGGTCAATTATTTTTGTAACAATGTCACGAGCGAAAAAAAGTTCAGTGTTAAAGGGTACAACTTATTTTTATAACTGAGAACAAAACGCTAGTGAAACCGGGTCGAGTACTTGACTTGTGGTTGTGTCAGAGTGCTATGTTTGGAAAATACGACCTAATTTATATTAATGAAGCCGAAAAACATGAAAAATTAAAAAAAAAAAAATTTCCGATATTTTTTAGTTTGCTGAAAAATCTTCACTAAGCATATTTTATCGATAAACGATGAAGACACAGAAACAATGCTGCTCAAATTGAACACATCGTAACCTCAATTTTTCAAATGGACACATTTTTCACCTTAATTTTGCGTAATAATTTTTCGTACAAAAGATAATTACAATAGAGTACAACGCAATTTCAATTCACAAAGTAAATTATACAAAGTATTTAATTCCTTCTTTAATCTCCAATAAATTACGTAAATACTTCAGACATCCCATCAATATTCATTATCTCCCCTAATTAGCATTTCAGAAGTGCTTTATATTCCATTTGTTAGAATTGTAGCCATTACAATGATCGTTTTATTGTGTTCAGTGAATGCGGATTGAGTTAACAGGCAGTGGAAAAGGAATAAGATTTCTTGTAGCCATTCAATTACAAAATATAAGAAGGACCCTTTGATAAAATCTGGGAAACAGGACCTCTAAGCCATTTGAGACCCTGATAAAATATATGGGAATTAAGCTTAGTATAAATGGGACCTTAGCCAAAATATCTAAATCAATCTTTTACTGCCAAAGAACAACATAAATTTATTTCTTTCTCTCTTTTTTTTACATACACTCCACAGAGTAATAAAACAAACTTTAGTCGTATGTATGTAGGTACGGTTAATCTTTAATTTCTTCTGCGAATGTTTAAATGCTTCGGTTGTTTATCGTTACTCATCTTGTAGAGTAAATATGGAGAATTAATCAACTTCTATAGATTGATAACTTCGGGCTTTTTGTATGAAACAAATTGGACCTAAAAACCATAGATATGCCAATATATAGAAAGTAAAATTCTCATTCGAAACCTATTTATTATACTCTACACCAATAAAAACTTTGAAAGTTTATTCCATAGATTTTCATAGGTGGATATAGTTAGGCAAACATATGACGTCACAATATTTTGGTTTCAGTTTTCCATTGGAGTTATACCCCCCCCTGGTATGGAGAAAAGCAACATAAAATACATTAGAAAAAAATATATATATATTACATTGGAAGCTTTTGAATTCTGGGTATTTAGTCCAATTCAATAGTACCTACTCCTTTCCCAACTACACGCATAAGTTTACCTTAGGAAAAAATAATATTACACAAAATTGTATACTGTAAACTGCTATTCATGTAAAGTATGTAATAAAAAATCCGTCTCTAACTCCGGTACAATTGGGTACAATGAACTCGAGGACATTTTCTTTGAATTGCTTCATCTTCAAAACTGGATTTTTTTGTTTGGAAAATCTAGTATGCGATAAGGCATATTTAGTATAATATTTTTAACAGAATACTATTTTAATTGCCATTTTCAAAAATTGGAACGGATTTGTCAGAAATCCAAACTAACTATATTTAGACGAGAACGAAACGGACAAATTTGTTCCACTTTTAACCGCCAATTAGTCTAATTTGACTTTCAACGCTCTAACGCCGAACGACCGGAAACTACCGAATCGATTCCCCGCGCACTGCTACTCGTGTGATAATAGTAAAACACGTAAAAATTTAAATAAAAGGTAAGAGATGGTTCAACCTTCAACACTGGCAGTTTTTAAAATTATCATATGTCGTTTACCTTCTGAAATGCTTTGACGTTTTTGGCGTAGGTTTAATGGGGAATAAATGTATGAATGCAAGAAAGGAAGATACGGGGCAGAAAAAATGTTGACGAAAGTTGAAATCTCCGAAAGTATAATAGTTTGACCGATGTCATACTATTCTATTCCGGACATTAGTGTCAAAGATTCGGGTCAGGAATAAGAGACGTGAGATCAAAATAACCATGATAACTAATTTTCTTCTATGTTTTGTAAATCTTAATTACTCTATTTGTAGCTCACTTCGGTCTAAAAATATTTTAGTGCCCATTTACCTAGACGTTATACTCCTATAATATTCCTTAAAAATACAGGATAACGATAATCGTGGTTTTCGGAATAAATTCTCAAATACTAGGGACATTTTCGCCAAAGTTTGTACATTGCGTTATTGTCATGTCTCACGATTTTGATTGGTTTTTTAGTTAGGTGTTAATGGAATATTGAAAAATTATATATCTTTAAATGTAAATTTACTTTCTTTAGTCAGTTAAATACAACTATCGAACCGATATGTACTTTTTATTTTATTATTTGGATAAAAAGGTTGTGTGTTTTTACCATGTCCCATTTCTGCATTCAATAAAACAAAGAATGATTTCGTAATTATTGTTAGCTGTATAAGATTAATTACTTACATTACATATTTTTTGGAAAATATACGATTTTTTATGTAAATTTTGACCAACATTGAAAAAAATCATGTTTTGCTTTTCTTTTATAGAACCCGGTAGTTACATTCCGTGACCATATATAAGTCATTTTTGGTGTTTTTACCTATTAATAGTTTGTAAAATTTTAAGCAATTATGTTTGTTCCTTCACGCCGATTTGCTTTTAACAGGCCGTGTGCTGACCAATAGTATGGTCAGAATTTGAACTGTACAGTTTGAATTCACACACGTCAACTATATTCACGGAGTGCCGTGAGCCGTAGAATCACATCGAAACGTTCGTTTTGTCAAAACTAATGTGTGTACTCTCGCCGGTTATTTATCGGAATAATCCCTCAAACGTATTTTATCGCAACTATCGCAATCCAATTCAACATACGAGTGCTACCGTACAACGATCACCGTTCTAGTGCTGACAGATGATTCTCGAGATGTAGATTTAATTCGCCACCCGGTAAGCTGACTGTGAATTAACCTTACAAATTATTGATAAATTTAAAATGTTTACTGAAGAATGCACATTATAACCCCCCATTAGTATTCTGGTCTTTGAAAGTACGTATTATGGTAGTTAGTACAGAATTTCTAAACTGAAAAAAATCCCGACTTCTAGTAATCTGGTATTGGTGGAAACTTAAAAATAAAACGTAAAAGTAACGGGATGGAAAGCCTAAAAACGTATATAGACTTTGGTGAAAATACCCCTTTACTCAATAGGGTCTAAAGAAACTGGTGCCGTACAGCACTGAAGCAGAAAGCAATGGGACGAATGATGCTAAATATATCGCCGCGGGAACATAAAAAAAACTAATAGAACCATCAACAAACTAAAACAATAGTCGTTTAAGATGGCTAAACCCAAGCGATTCTGAACTGGGCACATAGCACGTATCGAAAATAACAGGGGCGAAGAAAGGCGTATAAGAGACCTAGGAAAGGTCGCAAAAACCAAGGAAGATCAAAGGCACGCTGTTCTTTCGACATCAAACAAAGTCGATAAAGACTGTTATTGACAGCAAGAAGAAATGAACAACGTGGTAGGTCTAACATTCTCCAAATAGTCAATGTAAGAAGACGTCGAAAATGGGGATGAGTCTAGTCTGCATTCTTGTAAGACTGGTCGCTATTTAACATAATTTAAACAAGCAATGCCAATCTTAGGTGAGCTGAATCATTGCCTATATAGCGCAATAAAGACTCCTCTAAAATAGCCGGTAAGATAATAAATTTCTGTCGAGAAAGGAAAGCAAACTCTAAAAATGTTCAGAGTCATAAAAATAAATATTATTGCTGGAAAATGAAAACCTTCACGGCCAAACATTATTGGGAACATCTACAACTCAATAAATTACATGTGATTATGTTAAATATTCCTTGTGAAGTGCGTAAAAACAAACATACATTAAAAATATTTTCATTTCATAATGTTTTTATTTTAGGATTAATATTATGTGACGACTTGGCAGAGGGGTGCGATCTTTGGCAAAGAGCCCAGAGGTCTGGGTCATGGGTTCACGGGAATCTGGGTCAGCGATTCAAAACCAGGAAAAGTTAAAATAAAATATGTTAATATAAACACATTAATTTGTTTTAATCCATTTATTTTAACAAATCTCTTCCGGTTTCGGAAGTACCCTTCCTTGTTTGTCTCATTTCATCATCTCATTTCAGCCGATCACATGTTTAATTAGGACACAGGGGTTAAAATTCATCACCGTAATAATAAAGGGAAAATATTAGATTACAATTTGTTTGACTTTCAAAGTGTGTATGCTCATTAGATTCAAAGGTAATGTTTCACAGCCCATATCTCAGAACTCGACTTTGACGGCCTCGGTAGTCGAGGGGTAAGGCTCTCGACTAGCATGCTGGGGGTAGCGGGTTCAATTGCCTTTGTGAGCAAGTACGTTTTATTTGATTAATTTTGTGTTATTTCATATTAGCTTAATCTTGCCGAGTGGAAGATACTTTCAGTATCGCCCTGATGTAAGATCACTATTCAGTATTGAAATGCTGCTTGAAATGGCTTTGGCCGTGTTTAGTGATCAACTCTGAATAGCCAGGTACTTCTCCACCTTCCCTTTCCCCATCTCCATCCCTTCCCTACTAACTTCAGTCTCACCCCAATTGTGGATACTACAGTCTCACTGGTTCCAGACGATTGGGAGCAGTCGGAACTTTTGTGCGGTTTCACATAAAAAAATTAAAAAGCATTTGAAATTAGTAAAACCCCCAGTAATAATTCTAATATATTGAATAACCAAGTAAATTTGTCTTGTAGCCCTATTCTAAACATGATTACCAGTAAGACGGGGTTTGTTCCTCCCGTAAACCCCTTCATTACTCCTTCCCCATTGTTCATCACCCACTCTTCCTCAGAGTGTTTACTCATCTTCTCGTTTGTAGCTAATGTAATACAAAAACAAAAAATCTCAAACAATACCAAACATGAAGTTTGGCAGCAATTACAAAATGGCGCATTTTAAATCTTTATAGAAAATTCGTCAACATGAAAAATATAATTAAATGAAAGGTCAGTAAACCTATTGTAAAAATAAAGTTTATCAAATAAAATAATTAATAAATCCCTTTCTAAAACAAAACATTTCTAAAGCATGGGATAAGTAAAAGGGTAAACTTTGTTAGCTAGTGAGTAAAAAGCCAGTTAGGTACGAAAAGCTGTGTGATATATTTTTTCGGTAGGTAATAAAGGTACCGCTTTTAATTCCAACCGCGATGACATAAAAATGAAATAAAAAATATATAAATATTTACGTAATACAACCGAATGCGAGGATTCTGCCACGCCTGGGAATACATTCCAACGGGAAACAGCGTGACGTGATGTTACATATGAATACATTATTTGATATTCTAAACACCCCCTAATTCAGAGTGCTACATATTCTAAGTAGTTATACCCCTGGTATAAAACCACCGTTCAGAATCGAAACGTTGCTTTAAATGGCTTTAACCATGTGTAATGACCAAGTCTGAATAGCTGGGTTCTTCCCAACCTTTCACTTCCTCGTCTCTTTCCCTTCTACCTACTTCTATCAGCTTCACAACATTCCACAAATGGGGATATTTCAGTACCGGTTGCCGGACAACTCAACACAATGACTATTCTAAACAAACTTTAAAAAGTGATGTGAAATCATGATAAGTTATGAATCAAAAACTAGGTTAAATAGATTACTTACGTTAGGTTTATATGTTAGTTTTTTGTGATGGCTTACTTAGCTTATTGTGTTGAGTTATCACGGAACCCATCGTACAACTGATTCCGGGCAGCTGAAAGCAGTTGGGACTCTTGTGCGGCATTATTTAAAATAGGAATTAATATTTAAAAAAATGGTTCTTATTTAAGCTTCACATCTATCACTCCACGACTGACAATTGTACAAATATTACAGCACAGCGCACAAAATTTGTCAATCTTACAATTGTGTTTTTTTGTAGTTATGTATCATTTGGAAGTGAATGGTTGAAAAGTCAAAGAAGCCCGTGGAAGACATGGCACGATCAAGGTTAACAAATACTTATTATAATACAATAACAGTATTTCCCATTTTAAAATGCACTCCGTTAACAGGTACACTAGAATTCACAAATGTAAAATGGAATCTGAATTCCGAACCCCTACGGATTCCGCAAAGTACAAAAATATACCAAGATAGATTTTTTTCGTTTTAATACGATAGATTTTTGGGTAAAATAGAGGCTCTGAAATAGAGGTCATGAAAATGTCTTTACAGGGGTCGTGAGGACAATTGATGAATAGATAAAATAAAAAATCTCTATAAATAAGTTGCGAAGCACAAGCGTGTTTTTCCTGAACATTTCCTGGCTCCGCCATCTCTTTTTGTTCGGATATTCCAAATTCCCATATTTTCATTTGTCTCTACACAAAAATTCAAACAATGAAAACATGCAAATTGTTATTCATATACATAATATAATAGATGCTATTTTTTCCGCAACCAAATCGCCACATAAGATTTAATAACTGGACGGATTTGGTATTCTACATTTTTCAACACAGAATAATAGTGCCTTTCCTTTAAGACATAATAGTAATAACAACTAGCGCAGACCCGCAAAAAATCACGGGATATTATAATATGATAAAAATATTTTTTTGTTAAAATTTTATATTAATAATAGGTAAGCACTTTATAGCTTGTCTGAATTTGTTCAAACAAACATTTCCATTTTTGAAAATGACACTTAAATTCAAAGCAAAACCGAAATCAAAATTTCATTGAACCGGAGTTGCAGATACAATCGAAATTAGTATTTTATATTATATTGACTTAACATTTGTATAGAGCAGGTTTTACGCTGTTTCACGTCAAGTGCGCTTAATCTAGTCATCATAGATGACCAATCATTTTTTGTTGAAATATTATAGTACCTACTTGTAGGTAGGTACCTACTTTGTCGCTTATCTGAATTCTTCACACAAGCAGTTCCGATTTTGAAAAGTGATTTCACACAAGATACTTTTAAAAATGTGTCATTGTGAGCCATTCAGAATATATCTGAGCACGTGTTCAATGCAGGTGGGCTTGTCCGAATAATGACCGAGATGCAAAAATATTATTATTTTGAATAACACGTGTTCGGACTTCCTCATAACATATTTGTGCTTTACTGAAGGTTTGTTATGAAATTTGTCGAATCATTCGTTAGAGGCCTCCTGTCCCGTTTTTAACAAGAAAACGAATAATTTGACCAGATTTTTAATAAATAACAATATTTCATATCAGTTAGTATTCTTCTTGCGATATCTTCGTCTTGACCCTTTGAAAATAAGCGCGACTTGATTTTAATACATCAGCGAAAACCTATAGGTTGAATAATTACATATTTTACTGTACACTGTGGCTCCTTCCAGAACTTCAGAAGATTCTCGATCTAGAATCATCGACGCACTCCGCCACACAGTTTGGAACCTTATAGAGCCTTCTTGAACTTTCTCCTTCCAGAACTTTCTAGAGCATTCGAGAACCTTCATGAACTTTCTGGAACCTTCCAGACTCACCGACGCAGTCAGCGGGCCCATTCTGAAATAATCTGAAGCGTTCACATCCTTCCCATAACAACCCACACTCAGCCACCCCCACCAAACTCTCTTACTTTCGATGTGACACCAGTTCCTATCTACCACCATAACCACCGGTGGCAGCGGCTGGCTGTGAAAAAAATTTGGCGGATAGGGAAACACGTGTTTTTTAATAATATATACTAAATTAGATTATAAAATATTACTACTGTTGCTTACCAAAATAAAATTAAAAGTAAAATGTTGAATTTTAATCGCGTGATTTTGCAAACATTTAGTTGCCGCTGCTGTCGCATCGTTTTATAATGTGTTTGGTTTTTTACATGTATATTTCGACACGTAGAAGATTTCACTCTACCTTCGCAAATTTAGCAGCTCCGTGTGACTGTCTACTAGCAGATATAACAAGTGGCGATCACTCGCCACGGCAACGTAGCAGCGACGAAATCGTTTTGTGTGGCCGAGGCTTAAATATCCTAAGGCGTGCCTGGTAAAATAAATAGCTGCTATATTTTAAGGCGAACTCCGTAACAGAGCTTTAGGTTGGAATTGGCTCTGGACCAAAAATCCACGGACTGTCCTAAAAAGGGAAAATATTCCTAGTTGCACAATCAAAAAAAATATTTTAAAAAATGTCAGATATATTTATGTATTGCTTTCCTCGGGTACTAAATAAAATAATTAGTAATGTTTCACTTACCGGTACAAGGAGGGGCTCAAGGGTGGCGCACCGTACGGGGGGCCTCTTTCGGCGCAGCCCAAAGCAGTTCCACAGGAAGGGCATAGCGCCCGCTGCTCGCTGCTGGGGCCCCGCTCGGCCGCAGTCCCTAGGGCTCTAAACACGTCACTACTGGAACAATGAAATAAATCAGAGTTAATAAAGAGCTTAAGTAATTTTGTATCAATCAATATAAGATTATAATCCATTTCGTAATAAAATATTAGTTCAATTCGAATGTTCGGAATACGTGTTCAAGCAGGTTTGCTTTTCTTGATAAACATAGTGACGAAAGCGACAATATTACAATTTTTATGAAAACCTCTTCCGACTTTCTAATAGCATATTCGTGTTTTACCGATAGTTTGTTAGAAAACCTGTCAATTAATTCGTTATAGGCCTGCAGTCCCGTTTTTAACAGGAATAAGAATAATTTGACCAGATTTTTAATAAATTTTTACTCCAGTAAGTTTACTCCGTGTGATATCGTCATCCGGTTATTTTTGTGGGTCTATTGCTCTATGACCAAAGAAGGCCTTGTGTAGTTTTTCATGTTTAAGTTTGAATATCGGGGTCAAATTTATGTAATGCGCTTATTCCTAAGGACGGGTTGTTTCGGAGAATTTGAATAATTCTTCAAATTTCATAGTTAATTTTCAAATTCTGTAAAACATTTTTTCAAGTTCAGTTATAATATCAGTTTTCTCAACAACTAGCCTATAATGATATAATAACAGAACTTGAATAGGACTTTCACAGAACCCGAAAATGAACCTTGAAATTTGATGAATTGTTCAAATTCCTCGTTACCTACCGACTGGTTCCTCTTTGTATAATTTTATTTATTTATTTATGTCTATTCTTGAATACACATTTTACAAATGAATACAGTGGTTTATATTGTAGTACAGAGAAAAAAGTACAGAAAAAGGGGATAAAAAATATAAAAAATAAAGAACATAGGTTGATATTTGTAAAACTGTGTGTGGGTGATGTTGTATGTTACGTGAACACCTCACTAGGAAAACCTGTGCTGAGGTGTTTACGTGTTTGTGATTAAGTGTGACAGGTAGACGTGTTGTAGTAGAAAGTTATTTTATTAATTTTTTTTTCACAGACATATATTGAAACATGAAAACACACATT
Organism: Hesperophylax consimilis; assembly: GCF_061612785.1. Taxonomy (NCBI): domain Eukaryota; kingdom Metazoa; phylum Arthropoda; class Insecta; order Trichoptera; family Limnephilidae; genus Hesperophylax; species Hesperophylax consimilis. The sequence goes on along the minus strand of NC_142839.1, from coordinate 5,993,427 downwards.
TATATGTGCGTGTATGTATTTTTGGATAATTCTTAAAGAACGTGTATAATATTTAATTTTACTTATCATATTTTGGTTATGTTTGGTTTGGAATTATAATCTTTTGAATAAAGTGAATATTTTGATTTTTTATCCAGGCTACGATATGTTTTTTGAGAAAGTTTGTAGGTGTATTTGTAGTCATTAGTTGTTTCAAAGTAATGGGCATACTGTTTAAAAGTTTGGTTGCGTAGTATTGAAAGTGTCTTTGTCCGTGTGTGGTGTGTGTTATCGGAATGTTCAGTGTTTTATTTGTTGATGACCTTAATGATAATACCTTATCTATTCTACTGGTGAAGATCAGTGGATGATCTCGTATAATAATGATGAGTAACAATAATACTGAAGCTAAGATACACTATTTACAAGTATATTGTCGCACTACTGATAGTCGTTACTTAGAAGAAAGCTACTAGTAAAAAGACATGAAACAAAAGAAGACCTACCCATTTGTACTATTTGGCATTACCATGCTGTCTCTTTCATACATTTAGAAATACGTTCATTACAATTAGGTAACTAGCCGATGGTCGCCGGTTCAAATCCCGGCATTCGCAAAGTAAATTTTATTTAATAATTTTGTGTTATTTCACAATTTATTCATTTAAAATAATGTGTAGTATACTTGCGGCACGTTCCAAAGTGGAAGATACTCTCAGTATCGCCCTGGTGTTAGACCACCATTCAGAATTGAAACGTTGTTTGAAATCACTTTAGCCGTGTTTGTTGACCAGATCTGAATAGCTAGGTACTCCCCCACCTTCCTCTTAGCCATTTCCTTCCCTCCACACTACCTTCAGCCTCACAACATACCCCAATTGTGGATACCATAGTCTCACTGGGAGCAGTTGGGACTCTTGTGCGGTATTCACATAAAAAAAGTATACTCAGTTTGGATTATTTAAATAATGGCGTAAAGATAAATATGTTTTATTCATAATCTGAAACATTGTATTATTATGTTATTTTTTAAACGTACCTTGTAAAAAAAAATATTAATTTAACAAAAACAAATAAATAAATAATATTTTGACCATCAAAATCGACATTTCATACAATTTCAGACTGTAATTCTGTATTGAAAAAAACAACGGGTCTCACAAGGAGATTACTAAACATAGAAAAGCAATTAAATGCTACTTTTCGATTGCAAATAGTAGTTCTCTAACCAGCATAATCCTGAACGTGTCTTCACTCTATAATGTATCTGTGGTCAAAGAATGCCCGCTGCATTCACTCCCCGGCGGAATTCATGAGATCCACAGGGCGACGCCTGAGGCCCTAAACTGGCTCACTGACCTAGATGTTCCCCTCTGACCCCCACCATACGAAAGAAGAAGACTGTATAATTAAAAGTAAATATTTTGTTAAATTTTAAAATCCATAAAAATGTGAAAAAAACTAATTTAAACATTTAATTCGCATTTGGCATTTAATTCAGCTTTGAAACCCGCAATCTCTGGCCAAGATCTCCTCAATATTCTAGTGATTCTGCTAATAATATTATGTGGAGAAGGAGAAACACCCTTCAAAAACCTGTCAAAGCAAATCCGTCAGTTATTATTGACGATGATATTGCCGAGTAACCATCGATCCCGAGCTAACTACCTTCCTTACATATCTCCACTCCGAAAATTGGCTCGCGTCAATTTGTCTAGTTAGTATGGACACGAGACTTCACAAAGTCATATTATTTATGCTTCCCGCCAGCTGTAATATATTATACCCACTGTCTCCTTATGTTTTTGATGCATTTCCACTGTGTTCGTGTGGGCAAATCTCATAACAACCCGCAGAGAAGACACTAAAGGTACGATTCCGTCTACGGTAGACTGCGAACCGCAGATTTAATAATGATTATTGATATTAAATTAACATTTAGTGTTAAGTCTGCAGTCTGCCGCTGCAGTTTGCAGTCTGCCACTGACCTCGGAATCGTAGCTTTACACATAAACTCAAGGTTTCAACTGCACCTCTGGTCTGGAGCCCCAAAGTATCTCTGCAGAAACGGGTGGTCCGTTTGATAGATCCCCTATTTTGTCCTTGTTCTATCGGTATTTCAATGGAAAATGCTCCGAGGAACTAGCGTCACTGGTCCCTTTGTTGCGCATAGTCATAGCGCTAAACGCGCGCCCAACATTTGTACTCGGTTGAAATTTATTACATGAGAACGGGTTGTTTCTACGGCTCGCTCGGCTGTGAAATGATTCGCCAGCCTCGGTGTTTCCTCCTACCTCCTACAACATGGAGTTCTCTCCTTCCTCTCCTCAAAAAGACCCTCCACATTGAACTTGATAATATTAAACCAATTGACGTTGAAACTGCAGATCATCCATCATCCATCCGAGGCTATTTACCTTCCTCTCCAATCTCCGCTCCGTAAATTACCTCGTATCAATCTATCAAGCTGGTTAGTATTGAGACAAGACTTAACGAATTCACATTTATGCTTTCCGTCAGCTGGAATAATATATTGACGTCCTGCTGCTGATATGAATACACCATTATGTTGTAGAAGCATCTAAATCTGAATGCATTTCCGCTGTGTTCGCATACGGAAGGTAATCTTTTTGTTTACAAAAAGTATCTATGTATCTCAAAACGTCTTTTAAAACATAAAAAATAAATAAAGTTGGTTTGTAACTGAGGTTTGTACCTTTCTTCCCAAAGAATGAAGTCGACAACTCTACCAAACTCGCCAAATTCAGATCGGGTAAAACCGACATTTATTTTGTATATTCCTCTAATGTCATCCGATTTCAGAGAAATGCGGGTGTGTGCGTGATTGCCACCAAGAATGCATTGTCTGCAGAGTTTCAGCTCGATCGGATGTCGGGAAGTAAGTTAATTTCCGCTTCCATGATTCAATCCGCATTCATGCATTATTACCGAAAACAAAACTAAATAAAAAACAATCAAAAAAATTGGTAATGAGAGTTGAGAATCATTACCCTGAGAGATCATGGCACGTTAATTGAACTATATTATTATTTGACCAACCTTCATCTTTAGCATCTCCTTCCCATAGCAAACCTCCACATTTGGGGACACCATAGTCTCGCTGACTCCTTACAGTTGGAAAATCACATAGGTCTTTTAAAAAAATGGTTTTTAAATAATCGATGTACTTTATTTTATTTATTTATTATTATATAACATTAAAAAAATATATATGAATTTAAATTTAAATAAAAATAAAATAAAATTAAAAAAAAAAAAACAAATAAAATAAAAACCGTTAACAAGGGGCTCTCAAATTCAAAGGATGGTCAATTGTACCTGAGATTTGTACAGGTTTAGCAGCTGGTCACCATTGAAGTATCTGATTAAGATATAACATTGTTTCGGAAGCGGATATTTCGTTTGTGCTCATGACTAATATACAAACAAGAAGCCGGCAAGAGAAATGAGATCTGAAAGGGCGGCTGTGTTTTGGATACGAACAGAACTTATTGTTTATTCAGATATTATCTCATCTCCAACGGTCCGCCATCTGCCAATGCTGTGCTAAATGTTCTCAACCATCTTAACTGCCCGTAATAAACATTTGATAGGTATTACTGAATTCCTAATAAAGTCATTTATTAGGCATTTATAGAATATTACAAATTATTTTGCAGTGATTTTCACGAGAATATTGTCACCATTAAAAAGAAAATTAAAGTAAAAACGATAATGGTCGTAAAACTGTGGGCTCCTTGAGTGCGGACCCAAAGGTTGTTGGTTCAAAACCCATCAGCAAGTGTTTGGGAGGTGCTTTCAATTTGGCAGGCAGGTATGGGTAACTCCGCCAGGGAACCATCTATTGGATAACCAAAACCTCCGCCATAATCACACGTCACCCCAAGTGGTTCGCTACGTTTTGTGACTTAGCAGGGGTGCCTGGGTTCATGGGGTGAGGTTTGTCCGGGTCTTTGCGTTTGCCCACCAACTGCATGGCAGACCGGATTGTCAGAGACTGGTCTCAGAACATCACCTAGCATCGCAGTGGGAGGGTTGGATTCATATGTCTGTCACTCCTGGACACACTGACCCCCAGATACCTACCCAGTTTGTAGTTATAGATGCAATAATATATGTTAAAGCGTATTTTTGAAATTTTATAAAACACTCTTAAACTCTTAAAAATCAGTTTTTAGCTCCTCCTAAACAATAACGTTTTTTACACACGGGGGTATTTATGCGTTGACGACGCTATCAATATTATCGTTCTTGAAATGGCTTTACCTAATTGCGTAACCAGATCTGAAGTAAGTGACTACACAGCTTTCCTCCAGGTGTTTACTGATTCTATATATTTGACAGAGCTTTAACTTCGTCTTTTGACATACTTACTTCTGAATACGGTTTTTTCAAATAGGTATGTCTAACATCTATATTACGCATACAATGTAAATATCACTGATGAACAATGGCCAGTTGTTTCACAGAACTTGAACTGTTACAAGTTTACAAGTTCTGTTATTGTTCCATTCAACAGAATTTGGTTACAACTTGAATATTAACATTGAAATTAAATGAATTGTTCAATTTCTGTGAAACAACTGACCCTAAGTCTTGGACAGCCGTAGGGTATACTTTAAGTTATAATGAATTTTTATTATTGTTACTTACATTCATAAAATCATTTATTAATACACCATCTTCTGAGGTTTGATTCTTTTGATAGAATTGTAAAACCATTTTGGCAAAAACACCATTATGAAAAAAGTTAAACCCCAGCAAAGTTGCCTGCAGGGCCAAGCTGTAAATACCAGCGTAATTGGGTTGTAAGCTACCGATAATAAACAATAATAGACAGATTATAAAACAACCACTAACCATGTTCTGCGGCAACAGGCGAATTGTAAATAAAAAATAAAAACTCATAATATACCAGTTATATGACTGGTACAGGTACTGGACTGGGTCACTGAACAGACAATAAGAAGTGTGATCTGTGTGAAAGAAAATAGTTGTCGCCAATTTACGTAAGACCTTTCGACTCCTGTACCTCAAACAAGCCAATAAAAACACCTTCTTCACATTTAAAACACTTTGTCTTTATTTTATTTTTTTATAAATTATTTTTTTTAAATTACAATTATGGTGATTTTCTCAACTACCTTACTAGGCTCATGCCCGTATAATGGTAGTCGTGCATGATTTATGTAAGAATAACAATAAAAATGAAATTGTTCGAGTAAAACAACAATTAAAAAATTATTATTATTATTGATCCATATTAGAAATAAAAATATAAAGATAAAACTGATTGACAAAAAGGGTATTTTAAAGAAAAAAGAAATTAAAATACATGCGAAATTATTTTATTTCGTTATATGTATATTTTTTTGTAAATCTCGGTACGTGCTCGTGAGCTACCAGCACTAGAGACATCTCTTGGCAAACTTTATAAGCTTTATGAGCTACTAGCACTAGAGACATCTCTTGGATAACACTTTAATATTTGAATTTCTAGCATCAGATACGTAACTCGAATCATCACAGAAAGAAATTCAATATTTTAAAAATCGTGATCAAATTCACAGAAATTGAATAAAAATGGAGCTTACTTCGGGCACACTGACACGCTCACAACACTGCTCTATAGGCTTATCTCTACTTACCTACTCAGTAAATAGTTAATAATATATTTATGGTTGAACATGAAGCCAGTGGCGTTTAAAACGACGCGACGCCCCAGTTTATAGGTCACATTAAACTTTAATACATGGATAATACACAAGTATGGTAGGTTGAGTACAGGTCGAGGGGAAGCCTATACGTTACGATCTATTCAAAACATATCATTGACCCAATTAAGTCAAATAATTTAATTTTTAATAAAATAGAGCTATGAGAATTATACTGAATAAAAATAGACATTACAAAATCAAGGAAATGTTGAAGGCGTCATCAGTATATCGTATTTGGTCATTTAAACAAATTATTTTCTTCAATACATCATTTTTAGACAACAAAATAATTAATGGACAACATCAATGTTTTATGTACACCAGAGGTTCCCAAAGTGGTCTATATGGACCCACAGGGGTAGATATCGGCTTGCTGGGGGCCATGTTAGCGAGAAAAAATCTCCACGAGATACAAATGATGGTACATACGAGCGGACCCCCATTTACATCAATTCATCAACATTTAGAAGTTCCGTAAATTACACAATACACCTACCACAAATATCACAGTATTACGTATTACTAATAAGACTGAGAAATTACTTATTGATATTTGTAATTTTATATTTCGTTAAATTGTTTATTGAGGTATATAAATAGAGTACCTACGTTTTTCTTGTCAGAATTAATATATTGAAGCAAAACATTGCACATTGGAAGCCCCGAATTTTCCTATTCTTCCAGATGTTTTTTAAAAAACGTCCAGAGTAATGACAATGACGTTTTAGTCTACGTTCAACATTTAAATGTACTTCACACAGACTTCAAAACTAAGTTTGAGGACATTCTGACTATGGAAATGGAACGTTGAAGAATCGAATATCATATGACCTTTTGACATGTGCACCGATTCATTGTTACGCGGATGACAGTACAGTTCATGATAGCTTTTTGTTTGACAAGCCCCCAAAGGGCACACAAACTCCAACGGCTCGGAGGGCTTTGAAGCAGAGAATGGACGGTTATCTCGAGAGTATTTCCTCCTGGGGTAAAAATAATCTCGTCGAATTTAATGTTTCAAAGACCCAATCCTGTCTGATTACGTCTAAAAGGGATCCAAATGATAATCTAGTCTCCTTCAACGGAAGCAATCTTCCGAACAGGCCTTCCATTGATATGCTTGGTATAACTATAAGTGACCAGCTCAGGTACGGGGGCTCCATCGAAGCCAGAGTAAAGTTGGCCTCTCAGAAGCTGGGCGTACTGTACAGGGCCCGCAGATACTTTAATAATACACAACTGCTGACCCTGTACAAATCGCAAGTGCGCCCTACTGTCGAATTTGGCAGCCATCTCTGGTCCGGAGCCCCTAAATACCTGAAAAAAACCCTTGACTCTGTGCAAAAACGGGCGGTCCGTTTGATAGATTCCCCAATCTTAACTAACGGACTGCAATCTTTAGAGCACAGGCGTCGGGTAGGTATGCTGTCCTTGTTCTATCGGTATTACAATGGAAGATGCTCTGAGGAACTAGCGTCATTGATCCCTTCGGCACCGGTGCATAGTCGGGATACACACCAAACGCGCGCCCAACATTTGTACACAGTTGACATTTGTCACATGAGAACGGGTCGCTTCTACGACTCGTTCTTAAGTTCAACAGCTCGGCTATGGAACGAACTGCCGGCCTCTGCGTTTCCTCCCTCCTACAACATGGGACTCTTCAAGACCCATGTTCACTCCTTCCTCTCCACAAAAAGACCCTCCACACAGCATCCCCAAAGATGACATAGGCCCTGAGGGAAATTATTTTCTTCACGGCCTCCTGTGTGGAGTTAATATAAAAAAAAAAAACAAAAAAAATGACAAGAAGAACTGATCTGAATAAGCACTAACAAAGAATTTAAGGAGCAGTTTGACCTACAGAGAGAAATTCCCGTTAATTATCCTGCTTCATTTCATGACATTCTGCACAATCTAATGACAGAGGAACTATACTGCCACCCATTTTTTGGGCAGGCAAGGAAAGGGAATTTTCTTACGAAAAAAGAATGATTATCACATGGGACGTTTAAGGAAAATTCAGTATTCGGCAGGCAGGGGTATACAGAAAAAAATAATTTGACAAGTGAAAAGATTTTGGGAACCTCTGATGTACACCTCAAAATAATGTTTTTTACTTGTACATGTACATTACATTCATCATGTACATTCCACCTGTCGAAGTTAGTGCAATTTACACCCTGATAGAGAAATTGTTTTAACATAGCAGCATTTAATAATCCAGCAGGGCATATTTTTTATAGATAAATTATGTTATAAATGAGACAGAACGTGGCATTTTGAGACGAGATTGAACATAATACATATTGCAAATATCGTGTATCATAATAATTGAATCTATAAACTGACATACACGACGTAACCTGTCTTAAAATGATGCATAAAATTATTTTCAGAATATCGAAAGAAAAAACAACAAAGAATTTTTTCTAATAAATACAACCTTTTTTCCGTCCCCAACAAATTTATTATTATTCACGTTGTTTGTAAAACTATATACCCTAAACAAAAAAGACATATTCCCCGAGATCGATGGCAACATTGTCACTAACTGACAAATAGCCACATACTAATATTGTGGTTAAACTAAGTATTCCAGTTTAGTAAAGCAATAAATAAGCTATTTGTAACCCATACTTACTACTTCATTTCCTTGCTCTGAAAGAATCTTTGGCGTAACTTACAAAATGCTTTCAAAGCTAAGGCTTTCACGGCAAAAAATCAACCTTTTTCTTTCATGGTTCTTTCCCTGCTTTTTTCATCCCCGCAGTTCTCAGACACTTTTCTCGGATATTTTAGTCTTTATACACTAAGTTTCTCTCCTTAGTATCTCATACCGCTAAAATATGGGTGTCATTCTCGCGAGGGGAAATATTCGGCCAGGTATTCTCCGGTGGAAATCTTCGCAGGTTTTTGAGTGTTTTGTTCCATTTTGTATTTTTTTCGTTTTTTAACATGAAATTGCTTTTAAAAGGACGTCATTAGGAGGCATGTATCACCTGTAAAGGGAATGCGCACTGCACATTGAACTGTGGAAAATTCTAAAGGTAATCAGTTATCATTTATTGTCGACCGATAATAAAATATATAAATTTTTTTGTTTATGTCGCAAGAGCAACAGCATTCTGGATTTGGCATTGGAACGCACAATGATGAGAAATGATCAAGAGCAAAAGAAATGGGATAGGAGAAGGATAGAGAAAGTTAGGAAGCACCAGATTATTAATTTCTTATCACTAATTAAATAATTATCAAGCTAGACTTTGGTTCATAAGTTTCGGTTCTCACTTCGGAACGTTTACAGCACGTTTCACCACTATGAAACACATAATTGTTACATACATAGTCACCCATTTACTTCTGTGTTTATATTATATAAGTGACATTTGCAGGTAAACTAGTTTGGCATTCTGAAATGCCAAATAGTCTACAAAAAAGAACGAGTGAATGAATGGTTGTCACGAAATAAAGAATATCCTAAAACATATGAGAAACAGGGTGGAAGGAGTTGCAAGAGAAAGGACGGGGTGTTACTGGGTAACACCAGATCAATAATTGATCGAAGCTTACAACTAATAATCTAGACTCCAGAGTGGCTAGATGTATATTTGTAAGCAAAATTGCTACTTTAAACAGTCCCTCGTAAAATGAATTCATGAAACATAATTCATAAAAATGAGTAATAAAGAATTCCGGTAAAATTTGATATTTCGTAATATTTTTTTACCTTCTAAAATTGTTCAGAAAATCTCCTTTCTATTTCATATCATCAAATATTTTAAAATGTTTGTATTTTTCATAGCCCGCTAAAACGATTGAGTTCTAGCAGGGTACGCGTGACGTCATACGTACTTAGGTTTTGTCGGTTAACAGTAAAGTCAATCCCACTCGGGTCGGTATGAATCGAACAATTCTAAATTTAAATTTTGAATTTGAAGATTTCTAAAAAAACATGATTTCTTTTGAAATAATTTATATGGCACAGCACAGCACAACTTGACACAAGGCCGACCCATGATGTAGCGGTGTAAGTTCTATCAGAGCCCGCCTACTAATCGTAAGTCTGTTACGGATTTAATCGTTTTTAAATGAGTTGATCTATAAATCTATATGAATGTATGTTTTTAAGCCACAATTTTTCCAAACAAGTTACTTACTGTGCGTGAATTATTCCGATATTTACTAATTCGCTATAATCTAAATCGAGAGTTAAATAAAATTAAAATTATTTCTCCTAGTTCCTAATGAGTTGAAATTAACTCATTTGTGGAAGTATAATAGTTCGTTTGTTCTAAATATTAAATCTCCGAAAGTTCTTCTCAGATTGCTTTGAAATATTGACACAACGGTGCATTTAAATACTCGTATGTTTTTATATTCCTATGTTATACAGATGTCTCATGTGACAGGCAAAAACAAGCTTTTCTTGAAAAACAGCACCATCTGTTGGACGCAAAAGCAAAACGCGCCACTGTTTCTCTATCTGCATAGACACACTGAGACAAAGCAACAATAAAATATGTTATAATGCATGGTGTCCAGGAACTAGTGGTATACACGGGCAACTGGTGAATCTACATCACATTTGGAGTCGATTTTGCCGTACAACTTTTTTGATTTGAGCAAGTCAATAAAGCAGATGTAATTTTTAAGTCCAAAATTCAAATAAATCGTACGCTGCCTACGTTACTATCAGCTGTTAATGGTCTTTTAAAATATGAAGAAACTTAAAAGTTGAATAAAGTTTTTTTTCAATAAATATGCTTATATAAAAAAAATTGGGTTCTCTATGTGATATATATTTCCAAATTACTCGCTTGTTCCACAAGCTCCCAGACACCTTGTATATGGACTAGAGACGTCGTTCGGCATGCAACACTACGCATGTAACAATTTTCAGGGGGTTTTTAGGGAGGGCAATTTTTAACAATTTTGAGGGGAGAAGGAATAGGAGAGAGAAAAAAATTGAAGGAGTTACAAATTTTATTATCATAAAATAATATTCTTTAAGGGTTTATTATTAAGATTCTTTACTTCTGGCTTCTCGAAACAAGATAATGAATTATCTTGAATATACGCCCAATCATTCTTCCCAACAGCTGTCTCCAAAGTTGTGAAAGCTTTAACAATAGCCTCCCGATAAGAGAACAGAGAACGCCCCGAAGAATGAAAGAAGAAAAAGAAAAGTGACTTCGCGATTAAAACGGAATAGCAGGCATAACGTCCACAACACGAAATACAGGAACACACCACGCTGTCGCCTTGCTAAAAGTCTCGCAACTTGTAAAAACATAGTACAGTCTTGTATCTCGTATCCAGAAAATGTCTTGGTTGGCTGGCCGATTTCTTTGATGTTTTGGCCCGGCTAGCGGTTAGTTACACTGCAGATTAGGGTGGACTGTTAAATTTATTTTCGAATTTCTGGGTCTTAGTTCGATAGTGCGCATACCGATAACATAAATCTATACAACCTTTGGTCCTCTTTTCAAAAACAAATAGTGTTAATGGTCAAACTATTTTATATAATTTATTTTTTAACATCCTCTACAGCTAGCACATACGCAAAATGTTTTTTTTGTCTCTATCGATTTTCGACCACCTTACTATGCTGATGCCAGTATCACGGTAATCGTTTTGAGGTATTAGTAGGTACTTTGTCTCTTCTAATATAATCACAATAATCAATCTTAGGCAGAATAAAATTCTTCTGCGAGGGTCTTATATCATATTTTAATACATCTAAACTATTTACTCCAGATATCTTATAGTGTTAGCTATCATATGTATTATTTTATTAAAATATATTATTTCTTATCCAAAAGTATCATTAAATCGCTGACGAATTATTTAAGCCAAATTGCGATACCTGCCCAGCTATTCCAAGTAGATAATATATAAGTATATACATATTAATATTCTGGTCAGATAAAATATTCTCTGTTATTATAACATCCTATACCTTAATAGAATTTATTTTATATTAATTACTATTCATTATCATAAACACCTCATACCTCGATTTATGTCAGGTCTTATACAAACCTAGCATTCATTCAACTATTGTTACACTAGAAGATTTTTTTCCAAATTATGTATTGTCTCACTGCACTTCTATTAACAACTATATCACTTGCAATAACATTTTTGTGAATACATTACTTGTTCTGTAATTTATTACTAATATTCTCCTGTGTACCACTATATACTTTTAATCCGATGTATCATTCTATTGTAAAGGCCATTTAATGGCGTTTAAATTAATAAATAATTTTTTAAATCACTCCGCAATATGAGATTTTGAGCAGAATGTTGAAAACTTATTTGTGTCCTACGGTCGAGTATTGAACTGCTGAAATAGGAGTAAACAAAATAATGGTACTAATTCATAAAATACCTTTATTTGGGTATTTTCACGCCATCCAAGGTAGTTATACCTGATAATTCCTGAAAAATACCTGATAAATACCCGATAAATACCTGGTAAATACCTGACAAATACCTGATAATTTTAATCTGGTTACCAAGAACTGCTAAAATCATTTCAAGCCATGTTTCAATTGAAATAATAAATATAAAATATTTATTAGAAAGCTCCATTTTTGTGCACCGCAAGAGCGCTGTACAATTACCCAAATACACCCCTCACAATCTCTATGCATTTTTTTTTTACTTTATTTATTTTCATTTCTTTACATATATTATACATATTAATAGACAGTAAATAATAACATAATATATATTACCAAATTGTATACACAAGAAATGAAAACCCACTAAGGCACTGCCTGAGTGTGGGTAATATAAAACTATTACTATATTTCAAGTACCTAAGTATAATATAATATATAAGTAGAAAAAGTTTTTTTTTTGTTTATAGTTATTATAAAAGTAAAGAGAAAACATTATGTACAATAGTTTATAAAGTTTCAGCAAGTGAGTTGTAGAAAGGATCAATAAATTTATATAAAAAGCGTTTCAATATCTGCGTCATTCAGCCATAATTTTACCTCCTTAACATATTCTATTGTTTTATTTATCATTTGAGTTTGTAGTGGTAGAAGGTTAAATGTACGAGGACCAATGAAACTGCTATGTGTCTGCATTAATTTAGTATTGAGGCCCACCCTACTACAGACAAGCCACTAGTACTAGCAACTAGCAACTCGCTAATGTGTGTGAATGTGGATGTGTTTTTGACCCAGATTGTTTGTTTATTTACGGGCGTTGCCAATGGTGATAGTGATGATACCCTCACTGGTTCCGTTTCCGCTTCTCGGACCGCCCGAACCCAACACATGTTGTGATGCTTTTTTTAACACGAAACGTTTGTTGTTTTACTAAATGCAAATGGGTGCTGTCGATTGACTGATCGGCTTTGATAATTATATTTATTGCGTCTTGCTAAATTTAAAAGCTATACAAAACTACAACAGACAGCGAGGCAATGTTTATACGTGATGCAACGCTTTATGTTTACGATCCCGAAGCGTCGAAGAGTGGGTTAATTATTATAAAAATTATTTAACCACCCAACCTTTTTAATATTTTTTTTAAATTTGATTGTTGCAAACTACTGCATTTAATAAATCTAGATATTTAAAATATAATAATATATCTTTATACAAGTTACTGTCAGAAAGGTAAGTAATGATAAGGAGACGACATACAAAGCAGACACGCCTGACAGACGTGCATGCCACGAAGCGAATGAAATACCTAACGGCAAGTATCGAAACAATAGGACAGTAATTATGAAAGTGATTTTTTTTACATTAACTCCACACAGGAGGCCCTGAGGAAAATAACTTCCCCGGAATATAACAATAAGTGAGTGTTAAAACAACAGTGACTGATCCGATAATTCCTGTGAACAAAAAGGTTGCTTTGCAAAGTAACTATGATGTTTGTGTCACACAAAGCATTTTTTGGGCGTGTCCTATACAGATTATATTTTTTAGTGTCATACGAAGCCCGTTTTGGGGGGGGAGTCGGAGGACATGGAATATCATTTATTTTTTACGAGATCTGTTACGTTGACAGCTGACAGTTGCGTGACCACGGCAGCTCCCTAATTCATCTGAACTATGGCAGGAAAGGTCATCATTTTCAAATATCGCTCGGCTAGCAGGTCTCGGCACAACATCAAGGCCACGCCCACACGTATTATATATGACATGTCTGTATTGTATAACGAACGATGCCGAAAAACGCTTTAAGAGTATAGCCTCGTGTGCCACAACCATGAATACCATTTAAAATATGCGGAAGATTTAAAGTATATATTTCTGATTCTGATCATCATACTAAAAATGTGCATTTTTTATATTTTCATTCAAAAATATTTTTATTTGAAAAACTATTAAAAACCGTACTTTCCGAGACGGTTCCAACTGGCTACAACGTCATTATGATGTAGAAAACATTGTACATTGGCCGGTGTGACGCCAGCACCGCCATAATGACGACCAAAACGAACATGTCGTTTTAACTGCAAAACAAAAATGGCATATTTTAAAATGTTATATGGTCAAAATCTGTAAAAAAAGTTTTTTTTCAAAAAAAATGCTTTAATACGAGTACCATAATAATGTGCTTACTTTAAATTCATTTTAAGAGGATTTAAGCTAAACGATGCACACATATGGTTATTTAAAAAAAATCTATTTAAATATTTCAAATTAAAACTTCAGAAGACAAGATCAAAGTTGATCATTTCTTCACCAAAAAAATATTTTAGAAAGATATACGAGTTGGTATAATAATGAAAAATAGTTTAGGAGATGTGAAGAAGAACCCGAAGCAAGAACAAAAAATTCATTAATATTGAGCCTCCATCCTCCCCTACTCATTCTGTAAAATGCGTGAAGGTAAATTATCAAATCATCTAATATAAAACTTCGAAGTAAAAAATAAATTTTGAAGATTTAGAGTTCGATATAGACCTCAGGGGAATATTCCAGAAACGCAACGAAAATATCATTTTCTCCTTGGGTGTGATTTATTATACTGTGAAGTTCTTTGGAAATACCGAACCAAGTGAAATTCAGATATAAAAAAGTTTTTCTTATTTTTTTCTGAATCCAACCTTCCAAGTTTAGCGGTTAAAGCGGCTGTCTTTTGTCTCAGAATTCGAGACATCAAAAAAAAATATTTTTAAAATTTTCTACTAGCTTCCTGTTTCTAATATTGTAAAGATACTAATTTCTCTTGCGTGTCTATCTGTAACTCTGGTTCAATAAAAGTAGAACTCGGATTTACTTTCAGTATCATTTTCAAAACTGGAAAAGATTGTAAATTAATGTATCTACCTATAATTCTTTTAAAAATACCAAATTTTTTTAGTCATTTTGTAGTCCTTAAATTAAACTTAACTATTTTATCTTCTTTTACCACATAATTATTTTAATAATTCATTGAAATGTCGTTGAAATTTGGCATTTTGTAAGTTTTTCAAGTTTGTCTGCGCTTTTTCAATTTTCAAGAAAGCGGTATTTACTAATTGGAATTTGGAATATTCCATGATTTTGTAATATAGGTACCGTTATGTTATTTTTCATTGAATATTTCAAAGACAATTTCGAAGGTAAATATATTATTTACGCTACAAAATATGCTACTTACTAAAGAGATAAAACCGATAAAAGAGTGCTGTGGTTGTCTGTGCCCGAGGAAAGGTCAATTTTCACACTTTAATTGAAATTATAAAACAATATTGAAGTTCGTTCTTAATCATAAAATCATTTGCCTAGGAATCGTAACGTGATAATTGGTGTCATCTTTGTTGTTTCGAATCGGTATTATTTTCATACGTCTATTAATTCTCCTTTCAGTGTAAGACTCCTTTTGTGGAAAGTTGGTAAAAACGTTCCTAAATAATTTTGAAGAATTAGACATAATGAAATGAAGTGCAAATAATAATTATCTGATATTCAATAAAATAAAAAAAATTATCTAAGAGTCCAATTTTAAAGTTGTTCCATTTCTCCCGTATGGAAACCGACGTTTTGATCGTAAGCAAAATATCGTATGTAAACAGATCGTAAGCGCATTTGATCGTAAATTACCATTTGATCGTAAACTGTACATTATCTCATAAAATAAATTATTACACGTAAATTATATCGAATCTCTTTACTTTAACATGACACAGACTATTATTTGCTTTTTATTTGACCATGTTTATTTTGCTTAATTTATAATACTATACTTATAATTTTACAACCCTTTTGTGCAACTCTACCCCTCTCTTGATGCTTTGTCCTCTTCTAATATGCATTCTCTCTCTGTTCATTTTTAAACTTATGTGTATTATATTGTAAATGTCTGTACTTAGGTTAGTTTGTAATAATACTGTCCTGAGAAAGGTTAGGATACCTAAAACTGATAGTTGACACAGAGTATACATTTTGGTCAAGTGGTCAAAATAAAGTAATTTTTCACATAATTATAATGTCAAGCCACAAAGTGATTGCTATCTTCGATAATTTAATATTTTCACCTTCTGGAAACTTTATACGTGTAAGTATTCGAGGTTACTACCAGTACTACAGAGCAGTGGGGCTGAACTGTTTAATTATGGATAAAATTATTATACCGATGGGAAAACAACAGTTTCTTGTGGCCAAGTTCATCTCTGATGACTCTGTCGCGCATGATTAGGAAAGCAATCTCTCCCCGGCTCCCCCAAACTCCTTGGCTCCCCGCCCAGCCAACGCCAATAATTACACGCTCCAAGACGTTTAACTTTTAACAGTGGCGTAGCGACCGGTTGGACAGTTTGGGTGGCTGCTCAAAGGGGCCCTGCATCAAAGCGGGCAGCCAAATTAGTTGGTATGTTACGCAAAGTTTACACCTTTGATGCGAGTTCACTGTGTCTCTTAATTAAAGGTCGCATTGTCCAAATTAATATTCCAATAAGCAGGTATTAGGTTTTCTTAGAAGGCAAATTATTATAAAGTAAAAAAATATTGTAAAAAATAAATAAAGTAAAAAAATTATTTTAAAGTAAAAATTTCAATGGCATATTTTGAACTCATATCAATTGGCTTATAACGCCTCAAACCTCTCTCTAATTCTGTCAGAAGGTCAGAGTATTTCAGTTTGCAATCAAATCCAAAAAATGGAATATTTCTAAACGTAATATCTAAAAACTAATAACTGGTTTTTTAAAAGTGATAAAATAAGCCTTCCAATTCTATTGTTAGGAATAAATATATTATTTTGAAAAACTAAATTTTTTAATTCAAACTCAAAAACGGTTTGAAAACGGCTCACCTTACGATTTTTCTATCAGTTGATAACGATAAAAATACGCACATATTTTATTAGACAAATAATAAATATTACGATCACCTCACTTTTTGTGGTTTCATTTAAAAATAATTGATAAATTCACAAAGTTAATAATATTTTTTCTCAAATTGCGGTCGGAAGCATTGGTTACATAGAAGTGTATATTTTAATTGTTCTGTGGATAACTTTTAGATTTTAACATAAAGCGTGATAATTTCTCTTTTAATACAGTTTTGGTCATATTTATCACTATGACAGTAAGGGAGATACCGTTGTATTACTACGAGACCTATGTGAAGTGTTCCCAAACGTGAAAAAATAGCCTGAGGGGATAAAAATGAAAAATGGCCCATTCTTTCATGATGAACTCGTATACTTATTAAATGGCCGATTCTTTCATGATGAACGCGTATACTTATTAAATGGCCGATTCTTTCATGATGAACGCGTATACTTATTAAATGGCCGATTCTTTCATGATGAACGCGTGTACTTATTAAATGGTCAATTATTTCATGAAGAACGCGTATATTTATCAAATGGCCGGTCCTTTCATGATGAACATGTATACTTATTAAATGGCCGATTCTTTCATGATGAACGCGTGTACTTATTAAATGGCCAATTCTTCCATGATGAACGCGTGTATTTATCAAATGGCCGGTCCTTTCATGATGAACGTGTATACTTATTAAATGGCCGGTCCTTTCATGATGAACGCGTATACTTATTAAATGGCCGATTCTTTCATGATGAACGCGTGTATTTATCAAATGGCCGGTCCTTTCATGATGAACGTGTATACTTATTAAATGGCCGATTCTTTCATGATGAACGCGTGTACTTATTAGATGGCCAATTCTTTCATGATGAACGCGTGTATTTATCAAATGGCCGGTCCTTTCATGATGAACGTGTATACTTATTAAATGGCCGATTCTTTCATGATGAACGCGTGTACTTATTAAATGGCCAATTCTTTCATGATGAACGCGTGTACTTATTAAATGGTCAATTCTTTCATGATGAACTCGTTTACTTATCAAATGGCCAATTCTTTCATGATGAACTCGTTTACTTATCAAATGGCCAATTCTTTCATGATGAACGCGTTTACTTCGTAAAAATATTTTACTTGTTTAGATGCTCAAATTGAGACTATATAAATCGACATATTATTTATTATTCAGCGTAGTGTCGAAATTTCAGAAAATCACGGAAAACTTCCATGGATAATGTAAATTTCCACGAAATCGCTTAAATAAATGAAAATCAGTAGAATCAATAGATCGCAGACCAGCATAGCATAATGCTAACAAAGCCAGCAACAAATTATTACGATCTTGTGACATTTCTAGTGCAAATGGGAAATTACTTACCCCATTCCATCTTTTAGGTCCTAGGAAACTGAAAGATTGATGCAAACATTCAAACGAACTGACCTATAATAGTCAGATAGCTGGAAACCGGTGACTAATTACATTATTTGTGACATTTTTGGTGCAAAAAGGGAACCCCGTTCCTTAATCCAACTTTTTGTTCCATGGCGACAAAGATTTATGAAAACCAACCGAACTTACGCGGAGAAAAAACAGTTTTGATCATTTATTAAGAATTTCTTCAAACCATTAGTAATCCGGTTAAAACGGGTTTGCAGGCTTTAACGAATGAATTAACAAGTTTCCTGATAAAGTTTTAATAAAACGCTAATGTATTATCACTATGTCGGAACACGTGTTCATGAAAATCTTAATATTTTCGTATTTCATTGTTATATATTATTATCAAGACAAATGCACGTGCATGAACACCTGTTCCAATGTATTAGGAATTTTCAAAAAGTTTATCAGGAAACGGATTGCAATCCCGTTTTAAGTTTCCAATCCCTTTTTCAAGACATCAAAAATAAAAAGATAACGATCACAACTAGGAATCGAATCCAGGATCTCTATTCTTACCGGGACAGCATCTTAACCACTGGTTGACAATTAACTTTAACTCTTACCTTTCGATAACAATTAATTTTAACTCTTAACTTTCGATAACAATTAACATTAACCCTTAACTTTCGATAACAATTAACTTTAACTCTTAACTTTCGATAACAATTAACTTTATCTCTTAACTTTCGATAACAATTAACTTTAACTCTTAACTTTCAATAGTAATTAACTTTCAAGCGGTTAAGACGCTGTCCCAGTTATTTTCGATGTCTTGTTCTGTTTCATGTTTCGTTTAGATTTGTTAGTATTATCTTCTTCTTCAATGATATATTTTTAATAAATTAGCAATACTCATATTTCTCCATACACCAATATACAAAACCAAAACGTATAAAGAGTTTGTAACATTTATGCAAAAAGAAAAATTCATTTCCCATTTAATCTTTGGTTTTATACTGAAAAATTTACGCAAACTTTTAACTGATTTTTCGTAACAATAAGTTCAGAATTGTAAAAGTCAGAAAGCCATAACAGATTATCACATTATTGTGGCAGTTCGGTCTCTGGTGTAAAAATGAAAGCACGTCCCCATTTCAGGTTCTTGTTCCGCAGTGTCGGAAAGTTTGATGCAAACTTTAAACCGAACTGACATTTCCCAGTGGAAAGTTCACGCTATTTTCTTTTATAACAGAATAACAGCGGGAAACGCCGGCTTCTTTACCTAATTCGATTACGTGTGAGGTACAAACGTCTACCAATTACATTCATACTCTCTTTGTTCGATATATACCGAGGTGTTTTATGCTCTATTTTATACTCAATGGGGGTGGAGTTGATCGTAAACCATTTATGTACTGCAATAATCTAGCCGCCATATTTTTTTCTAATTTATTTATTATCCTGGGTTATTACAGACTGTTCGCATGTGAGTGAAAACAATCCAATTACACAGACTCAGTTAAAAATGCATAATACAAATAAGATACATAATACAAAGGAGAGAAAAAAATAGGACAAGGAGAAAAATGATTATTGCTAATTTATTAAGAATCTCTTCAAATTATAAGTAATCCGATTAAAAACGGGATTGCAGGCCCTAAACGAATGAATTGATAGGTTTTCTGATAAATTTTTAGTAAAATACGAATGTATTATCACGATGTCGAAATACATAATCTAATATTTTCACATTTCGTCAATATATATTATCAAGGCAAATACAGATGCATGAACATGTGTTCCGATATATTTAACAAAATAGAAAATAGAAATTAACAAAAGTTTATCAGTAAACGGCCGTCTATCCCGTTTTTAACCGGATTACCAATAATTTGAAGAGATTCTTAATAAATTAGCAATGTTCTATTTTCTCCGTGGAGAAAGGAGAGATGGGCTGGTAAAAATATGACCAATTTAATCATATTATTCAACTCTAAAATGTAGTTATAAAATAATCCAGAAGATTTGCAACACATAACTTTTAGCCGAGCTTGACTTGAGATGAAAAGGGTTTAAGTCGGTAGACGATGTTGAAGTTGAAGTCGGTTCATCCGATTGCTAACCGAGCGTCCTGCCAGCCGGGCTGTCGGTCAAATCTGTGTCTTGTAAGCCGCTATTTAAATGGAATACGCTCAACAAGCCGTTTATGGAAGGGCATTCCATATTTTGTACTTCTTTCCTCCAACGACAAGAGTTTCTTCAAGACCCACGTGTTCATTATAGAAAAGATCCCTCGCAAAACATCTTCAAACACATATTAGAGGGAAAAGCTGCAATCGATAACTATACAATATCGGATACCGATTTGACATACGCTGGCAATACTGGCGTATCTGTCTATGAAATTCCTAAAGACGGCTATGTAAAAGTTGTAAATTGACAATGTTCGGTTGAAACATTATCGTCATTATATACTTTGGCAGACCGCATGAGCATTTTCACAAAAAATGGAATTATTTAGTTCATGCGCTCTTTAGTTATGAGTTATGACCTTATGACTAACAACTTTTGTTTCTCCAAGTTGGAACGGAATCTTTTGATCGTTCCTTAGATAAATTAATTAAGTCTATGGATCGTGTATACGTTTTTTACTTAGAATTAGTTATTAGTAATTCTAAGAGCTTAGTTAGTTCACCTACATTCACTAATAAGCCAGTTATTTTCCATAACGAACGACATTATCCAAAAGTTTGCATATTAACAGCTCAATCACATTTTGACCGTGCTCGCAAATATCGCTAACTGACCACAGATGACAGATTTTGTCAATATCGTATTGACATAGGGCTTTATGTAAACTGCGAATATATTATCACGATGTCGGAACATGTGTTCGAATTATTGAAGGCCTGCAATCCTGTTTTTAACCGGATTACCAATAATTGATAGAGATTCTTAATAAATGTATAAATCGTGTACCGACGATAAAACTTTAAATGTTTTTAAAATATTGAGAAATGACACTAAACTGCGCTATATAAATGCCATGTTATTATTTTTATTCATTTATCAGTTCCAATTTTGACTATGACAATTAAAATAATTCTCTATTAAAATATTATCCTTTAAGCAGGTAGATACTTTTTCGCTTGTCTATTTTCTTGACACAATCCGTTTCAATTTTTTAAATTAAGAGTAAATAATAATAATAATTTAGAGAAATTAAAAACAAATCCGGGTTCATTGAATCAGAGAATCAGAGTTACGCAGGACTCATAGAAAATTAAACTTAATACCTACTTTTAATGATTGGTACCTAAACTTCGAATATCCTAATTAGATTTTTTTGGCGGTTTCAATGGCAAAAAGTACTAAAAATTCAGTTAAAAAACATCATAGTAGATAGTTTGTTTGTATAGTTTTCTTCAGAAGAAATCGCCGTTTTAAAGCAATATTTCGGAGAGTTTTCATCTGTTATTGTTATTACATTTCAGGAAATATCTTAAGCGTTACCTATAATCAATGTCATTGAGGAGTTATTAATAGAATAACCATTCGTTACCCAAGTGAATGTTACAAAAGTCCTGTGAAAACTAAAACAAAGCTTATTTATTCATTATCCCAAAGTTCAGTGATCTAAATAATTCTCAATCAATGAAGCGATTAAAAATGAATCGACATAACACAGTCATGAAAATAAATCAAAGCTTCCAAACATTATGATGTCATGCATGAAGGTTTATTATATTTATCTGTTTATCTGCGATACGATATTGTATTATCTAAACATATCAATGTGAAAAGGGACTAACCCACACCAAAGAAATTAATAAGTGATATTAAAAACTATTATTTAATCATTGAAGACAATGCTCAAACGAAAAATTGAAACAGAAAATCATAAAAATTTTCCGTCGCATTTAGGAATTGAACCCTGATGACCGAAGGTGATAGTGTCGGATTACCTCATTGGTAGAGCAATGTCCTGGCAAGGCTGAGGTCCTGGTTTTAATTCCTAACTAACTAACTAACTAACCATCACGCCGTTTCCCCGCAGGGGTAGGCAGAGAGGACGGACCGCCAAACAACTCGGTCTTGGCACACACTCCTTGCCTCATTCACATTCATACATCGTCTCATACACACTCTTTTATTATTCTGACTCTTGACATGGCCCGACTCAAGTATATGATTTGTCTTCGTCGGGCGTCCCGGACTTCTGCTACCATTCACATTTGCATCGTATATTCTCCTTACACTTCTTTCTTCTCTACATGGCCAAACCATTTAAGCATCCCTTTCTTGATCTTACTCATTACGCTTACATCAGCCTTGCACTCTTTGTTCTCAACATTTGCACTCTTTGATCTCAACATTCCTCACACGATCATACATGGTTTTACCACACATACGCCTCAGGGATCTCATTTCAACAGCATTCAATCTACTTTCATCCTTTCTTTGCCTAGATAGAATAATACAGATAATAATTGTTTATAATTGAAGAACTATAGGTACCTTTCCCTAATTTCTAATATGAAGGTATTTGATGAATATATTATACTAGGTGACGTGTACCTGGCGTTCCTCGGAGTTACGAATTGTTTTTGATTGAAGTTTTGAGGTTGTGAATTCTAGTGTACATGAAAACTGGATCTATTTTTAAATTTGAAATAATATTATTCTAATAAATTGAAAAAGTTTTTGTTTTACTTGATCGTGCCACGTTTTTCTCGGGCGTGCCAGACTTCCACCATTCAATACTGTACACCACATAGTTACTATTAAAAACAACTACATCATATCTATTTTTATTCTACTCCGTATCTCATTCAGTGCAGAGATAATGCCTTAAGCCTTTCTTGGATATCTCCGACTTCTTCTATTCAAACTACTCTATAAAACTCCCGACATCAATAAGAACCAACTTTGAAATTTTCAGCGTAATCGGTCCAGTAGTTTGAAAGTCTATAGTGACAAACAAATAAATATGTTTATATGAGTATATATATAGATAGATAAGTAATTGGCTTATTGCTTTCTACTTTGCGATAAAACGACAAATATAAAATAAAGAAAAAATGACAATTCAGCACACCTACAAAAAGTGATATAAAGTCATGAAAAGTGATGAAACAAAAACTAGGTTACATAAGTATCTATTAAACCTAGATTTTGTTTCATCACTTTTAATGACCCTGTATCACTTTTTAGAGGTGTGTTGAATTTTCATTTTGATGAAATATCATGGAACCAAAACTGACACATGACAATACCCCCATCAAAATAACAAGCTTAAGATGGGTTGTTTTATAGAATTTATAAAAATTCATCAAATTTCAACGCTCATTTTCGGGTTCTGTGAAAGTCCTATTCAAGTTCTGCTATCGTATCATTATAGGCTAGTTGTTTGACACAACTGCAATAAAAACAGAACTTGAAAAAAAATTTCGCAGAACTTGTAAATTAACTTTGAAATTTGAAGAATTGTTCTAATTCTCTGAAACAACTGGTCCTAAGTTTGTTATTTTGATTGGGGTTATTGTCATGTGTCACTTTTCGAAATTTTCTTGTAAAACGAACATCAAAATTCTATCTTTTCATCACAAAACATTTTTTATGCTAATTGATGAATTAGTCATTCATGATATATAGTCAAAAACAAAAAGGAACTAACGCAAAAAAAATTAAAACAAAAATGGGGCAAAATATTCCCTTTTGTTTTATTTCAATATATTAGTGAATGAAAATAATTTGATTTCCAAAACTAACAAAGTTGGCAACATAAGTAAAGCCAATAGTACGAGCATGAATGTGCAAAAAGTATAAAAGCAAAACACCCCCCTACGCGGCTACCCCTGAAGTAAACTCTACCCTACTTACGACTGTCACTTCATCTCCTGGGTAGGGGTAGGAGTAGGTACTCGGAACTTTGTAAACATTACACAACCTCACTCAACATCAAACTGCGCGTGTTTTAAATGCAAAATAACGTACGTCAAAAAGTACGTATCATATCAATGACTTAGAATTATTATAAAAAGTAATCGTTTTGAATTAATTAATTTAAATGTTGTTTTTACCCCTTGCAGAGGTTGGTCGGTTGGCCGAGCGGGGTGACTTGACGCGTTGACGTTTCCGACGGTTCACTGTTACGTATTGCTAGTAGCGCCAGGGCGGGGAAAGTTCAGTTGGCGACTTGCCGCGGCGCCGCCCGCCGGTCCACTGCCGCCGCCGCCTGTCGCCTGCAGACTCCGCCGCCCTGCCCCTCGCCTTGCCCCACCCCCTCCCTCCCCCCGCCCACCGGGTGCCGCCCAGGCGGGATCTGTAATCTGTACCCCGTAGGTAGCACAACCCACCTCAGGTCTCATTATATCACACTCACTTAGTAGTGCGTACTAACTTCACCTCCGTGACATTTTTCATTGTTTGTTTTTCCGGGGTGCTTTCCCGACACTTTGATATCATCTTACGCCTCATCCTCTGGATAACCAAACGCCGATGACCCCCCCTAGCCAAGTGGTTACGACTTACGACTCTCGGTTATGGAACCAGGGGTAATGTCAACACAAAAACATGTCATTTCACAATAAATAGCGGCACGTTTCGGAGTGGTACATACTCTCAGTACCGCCTGTAGTAAAAGGCCATTATTCAGAATCGGAAAACTCCTGATGTTCAGAAGTGTCATAAAATAACTAGCTGACCCGTCGTTGCTTAGGGTAATCCTTAGGAGATAAACATACCATCGCGGACTGTCTGTATTCCTTTTTAAGATTTCCAATTCCTTTACAAATATGTTGATGTACAAAAGGTTTACCCAGCATTAGCAGTGTAAGCGCCCGAAAATATTTTTTACGACTTATTACAAAACATCGACTTTTCTCTCATTTCTATAAATATAATATGCATCATTATATTTATAAACTTTTCGGCAGAAATTCTCTAAATGTTTTTTTTTAAGAAAGACAAACATTCCCGGGTTACGAATAACCTGACAATATTTGAAAATCTGCTACTACCACCACAGTAAGCTGAAAATGTTGCTTGTGTTGTGATGGAGGACTTAGCCAGCCGAGGAATTGAACACACTACGCCCGAGTGGGACCCAAGCGCGATGTCAACTCGGCCACCGACCGGTCAATATGATAGTTCTACAACAAAATCGGTAACGTATTTTAAAAGAACTAAGCGCACAAACAGACATAAGGTCTTTGGGGATGCTGCGTGGAGGGTTTTTTGAGGAGAGGAAGGAGTGATAATGGGTCTTGAAGAGAACCATGTTGCAGGAGGGAGCTGAGCTGTTGAACTCATAAACGTCCGTAGAAACGCCCCGTTCTCAAGTGACTAATGTCAACCTTGTTGGGGCTCCAGTCCAGAGGTGTTTGCCTAATTCAACAGGCGCACTTGCGATTTGTACAGGGTCAGCGGTTGTATACTATTAAAGTATCTACGGGCCCTGTACAGTTTAGTACGCCCAGCTTCTGAGAGTTACTTTGTCTCTGGTTTTGATGGAGCACTATCTCTATGTAAGGCATGTTGGGAAGATTAAAATATTTTTGTTATTGATTTTTGGGGTGTTATGTTGTGTTTCGCTAACTCTTTCTTTATCCAACATTTCGGACAACGTTACAGTGTCCATCATCAGGACATATGTGTCCATCTGCCCAAAAACCAAAAACAAAAATACTTTTGGCCGTGAAAATCTTAAACCATATAAGATTAAAGTAGGCTAGATTATCATTTCGAATGACTTCATATTTAGTTACCAAATCTGAATAGCCTCCTCACCTTACTTTTCCCCATCTCCATCCCCTACCTCTTCCATCAGCCTCACAACATCCAGCAATCGGTGATACCATAGTCTCACTGGCTAGTGTTGAGTACATCATACAAGAAGCACTACAAACGTCCCTTAAAAAAACCTAAAACGTATTTTTCATTGTATTACGACAAAAGAGATGGTGTGATGGTGAGGTGATTGGTGTGTTGGCACTATGTCATTATATGTAGTGTATGCGATTTTATTTCTTTCAACAAATAAAAGTTCGAAGAGATACCCATCTGATTTTTAAAGAACACTGATGTCACCATTTCATGTAATACCTTTCGACTCTTAGGCCCCAGAATTTCAGTATTTGCAAAAGCTTCAATTAGTTAGTTCACTATCTTGAAGTAGGGGAAATGGCTAATGCTAGGACATGCCTAAGTTGTTTTTTTGCTTTAAAACGGGATATTAGTAGAGATGCGAAGCAAGGGTGAACACTCTGATTTAACCCAAAGTCACCGGTACCATCACTAGCCATAGAATCCTCGCTACCCACAACGATAAAACGGTGGAAGTGTCTTGTGTGCCCAAAGTAAGATCACTTTTATCTTACTCCGAGTGAAATTGATCCAACATTTACAAATATCGAAAATTTCTTGAATAGACATGCAAATTTCATTCTCTGCCTGAGTCTTAGAAGTCAAGAGATTTCTAAGATAAGTGATGCCGTCAATTATTATTAACTATAAGACGGTTATTTACTAATATATTACGGAGAAGATTGCAAATTTGAGGTATATGTAAGTATAAAAGGTTACAGGGGCAGTTTTACTATTTTGAGACTACGTCACATGAACTGTCTGTAAATGACGTTGGAAATGTCGATGGTCAAGCAGTTGAGTCGCTATGTCGATTGTCAAAATTCTAATAGGCAAAATTCTTCACTTTAGGAGTATACTTCTTAGGCACTATTTGTTTTTATATGACGATATCTAGAAATTGATATAATCGTTTACTCTCAATTTGATATCTTTAGTGGCCCACTTTCTAAAAGCGGGAGATTGCGCGTCCCGACAACGGGAGAGGGTTCCTAAAAACGAGACGGTCCTGTTTGAAATGGGACGTATGGTCACGTTAGGCATACCCAACATCCCGACAATATACTTCTATCGGTTTATTACTTCAGTGATTGCAGTTTATATTTTAGTAATGGACTCATATTATGTAGATGTTTGTTTCCTAGGTAGGGCCCGGTTTGCAGCTTTTCAAGAAGCCCGGGAGTTTGTCGCTAAGCCACTGAAAGTGTTTCCTGAGCAATTATTTACCTCCCTTCTGGTTTAATTACTATAATAATTTCATTGAACATAGTCGTAGATTTCATTTTTAAATAGGTGTGCTGTGCGCAGCAGTCCGAAGTTTAAGGCATTATTCGAAGTTCTCGGGACACAAATTAAATTCGAGCATTTTACCAACCAGAACGCCAACTTCCCAGTTCCCAGTAATACGTTTTAAAGCTTTGTAACATTTCGACTTAGTTGACTGAATACACGAAACGAAGCGCAATGGAAGATAGATTGGGTTCACAGTTTGCAGAACCCAGGGCCGGCCCTGCAATCCGCTACGGGCGCCAAATTGCCAAGGCGCAAAGGCGCTGATAATGTAACAATACCTCACCTAACACATCGCCTTGAGAATATTTTTTCATAAAAACGGCGCTACACTAAAACACAAATCATTCAACTATTAAGATGAGATAATGCCCTAGAATCTTAACGACGTAAGTTAAGCAGCCGTGCACAAAAATATACGACGCGCGGCCCTGGTGTGTTAGACAGACCTGCGGTTGAATTTGCCCTATCAAATTTCTAAAATAAAGTGGGAATCTTAACGACATCAATGATGAAGACGTGTAAAAACAATATTCTGCGCGCGGCCCGGCGTAATGGACGGACCTACGGTCGACTTTGCTCTAGCAGGCCTAGAAAATCGATCTTTTCGTCGGGTTTATTTGAATTATTTCTGATGAACGTATTACTAAAATGAGAGGTCAATTATTGATTTTGTAGTAATTGACTCTAGGTTGAGAGCCGTTACCGAGTACACGAGAGTTTTCAGAGGGGCTGAGGCTGAAACTGACCACTTTCTGGTAGTGTCGCGGTTGGCGCTCTAAAGTGAAAACGGTACTAACTCCAACAAGAGTCAAAATAGAAAAACTGCAAAACGATAATGTGAGAAGTAAGTATGTGAATTGTGCAGAGATGAGATTCAATGAGAAGGAAATGGACGGTCTAAGCACAGACGAAACATAGAATCACATAAAAGTGAGTCTTTGTGAATCTGCTAAACAGGTTTGTGGAATAAGTACGCAAGGTAGAAAGAAAGGTGATGCATGGTGGGATGATGAGATTAAACCACTGGTCTCAGAGAAGAAGAAAGCATGGTTATGTCTGATTGCGACTGGCAGTGCTTCCAGCGAAGAGAAGGATCGAGCGAAATAAGTATATAAGGAATGTAAGAAAAATGTAAGAGTTGGAGTGAAAGAACGAAAGAAACGCCTGGAAGAGTAAGAAGGAATCAAAATGACAAACCATTTGTAAGAAAACATTAACTTGTTTTGAAAGGATGTCAAAAGGTCCCGGAGTGGTCCAGAAAACGTAAGCATGAAAGTGATAAAATCTAAAGATGGATAAATGTAGACGAATGAGGAAAAAATAAAAGAGATGGATGAAGTATTTCGAGGAAGTCTTCGAAAGCGAAGTGAGTGACAGTGATTCCAGTGGCGAATCAGATATCAATGATGATGGAGTGAATGTTACCGAAATTAGCATGGATGAGATAGAAAAATCGATTAAATGTATGAAGAATGATAAGGCTGTTGGTTTCGACAATATTGCTGCTGAATATTTTTAAGGAGGTAGCCGTATAATTTTCACATGGTTGTGCAATCTTTTTAACCAATGTTAAAAGGAGGGTTACACGCCTTTAGATTGGAGAAGGGCTGTGATCATGCCATTATACAAAGGTAAAGAGTCACGTATGGAATGTGGGAATCATAGGGCTATTTGCATGCTAAGTTGTCAAGCTGTATGGTAGAATTTTGATTGAAAGGGTAAGAAAGGAAACAAAGGATAAAATATGGGATGTGCAAGGTGCTTTTATGAGTGGAAGGAGGTGCATGGACCAGATCTTTTCATTGCGTATGCTCACTGAGAAGTTACTGGCAAAAAACCAGAAACTTTTCTGTGCCTTGGTAGATCTACAAAAAGCATACGACCGAGTCGACGGGAAAAATCTATGGAAAGTTTTGTCCAAGTATGGAGTGAATACGAATCTGACTCAGGCGATTGCGTCTCTGTATGAGGGGAGCGTTTCATGTGTTGGGGTGAACGGTGGTTTTACGGGGTGGTTTGATATCACAAAAGGTGTTAAACAAGGCTGCGTAATGTCACCGTGGTTTTTTTACATGGATAATTATATATGCAAGAATTGAAAGAGGTGGGATTGGGCGCGAATTTGAGTAATCTGAAAGTATGTTGCCTATTGTATGCTGATGATGCGGTGCTGATTGCTAATAGTATGGATGATCTACAGTCTCTCGTGTCTAGGATGAACGAAGTATGCATGAAGAATGAGTTAATGATTAATGTAAGTAAGTCTAAAGTAATGGTATTTGAAAAAGAGAGTACGAAAACAGTGTGCAATATAGCTGTGAATGAGGAATACTTGGAGCAGGTGGATGAGTTTGTGTATTTAGAAAGTATGTTTACGAGAGATGGGAAGGCTGACTGAGATATTGAAAGAAGGGTAAATGCAGGTAACTCCATTAATGGAGAACTGAACGCAGTTGGCGCCAACAAAATTTTTTCCAAAGAAGCGAAGTTAGCAGTCCACAATGGAGTGCTGGTACCTACCCTGATGTATGGAAGTGAGGCATGGAACTGGCAAAGAAAGGATGAAAGTAGATTGAATGCTGTTGAAATGAGATCCCTGAGGCGTATGTGTAAAAATCGTGTGAGGAATGTGGAGATCCGCAAAGAGTGCAAGGCGGATGTAAGCGTAATGAGTAAGATTAAGAAAGGGACGCTTAGATGGTTTGGGAATATAGAGCGAATGAGCGAAGAAAGGAGTGTAAGGAGGATATATGATGCAAATGCAAATGGTAGCAGAAGTCGGAGACGCCCGAGGAAGACATGGCACGGTCAAGTGAATCAGATACTCGAGTCGGGCCATGTCAAGAGTCAGAATAATAGAAGAGGAAGGAATAATAGATAGAACAAGGAGAGTGTGCCAAGACCGAGTTGTTTGGAGGTTCGTCCTCTGCCTACCCCTGCAGGGGAACGGCGTGAAGGTTAGTTATTTAGTCAGACCTGTTTTTATTCATCTTAAATAACTTACATCCGTAAGGATCCTTCGAGAAACATTTAAGATTTTAGTAATACGTTCATTAGAAATAATTAAAATATGAGTGTCGAGCAAACCCCCGTTATTAGAGTCTCACATCACCTTTTGCTGTGATCTCCTGTCTAGGTGTTAACTGGTTTTGACAAGGGGCGCCAAAATGTTACTTGCACCAGGCGCCATTTGGCTTAGGGCCGACCCTGGCGGTACATACGCGAACCAGGGTAGCACAAAGTACTCTCAGATTGAATCTTAGCACTTTTAATTAGCCTTATAATTTCTTTCAGGTGGCAGATAATAAAACTATTTATTCCAGAGCTTCAGAAGATGTGTGCTATTTGACGATATTAGTGAGGTCCCTTATCGCCCAGTGCCCGCGCAGTAAGCTTGGTAAGTTTTATTTACTACACCAAATAGACATTTTTAAAAGTATAACTGATTTATTAAAAAAACACTTTTCTAAATGCTGCGGAAATTTTGCAAGATTACCTACCAATTAATTTACTTGATTTCTAAATCCATTCGCTAAGTGTGTTTAATAATATTATTATACAAGGTGTCCGGGAGTAAAGCGCACTAACTTCGGGGTGATTCTACATGGTAGTACAAGTAAAAAAGAAAATTGCCAAAAAAAACCAACGTTTTAAGGTAGTATTTAATCATTGAACTGAATACAATAATAACGACCCTCAAACGAAAAGCACGAAACAGAAAAAAAGATTCAGTCGCGTCTTAGAATTGAACCCAGGACATCTTCCTTGTTGGGGAAGTGCTCTGAGTAATGCACTGATTCAACCATATTTACTTAATTTTATAAAACAAAACACTATCTAGATTGCAATTAGTTCGGGTAGAATCTTATAACCACACATAAAGATGGCCAAAAATGGTTGATATATGGGTTGCTCAGTACTCAAAGCACTTCCTGGGTAAGGAAGTGGTCCCGGTTTCAATTCCTAGATGCGACTAGATCTTTTTCTGTCTTTTCTGTTTCATTTCATTTTTTTGAGTCTTCAAGCATTAAAAATATTACTTTTTGAGTTATTCTACTACGGTAGTGTTCAGGTATAAAAGTTGAATAATTACTTATATTGAAAAAAAATTATTTATGGAAAAATACAGTTCGTACCCATTCCTAGAACTCGAGTTCTAAAAAGGAAGCACTCCCGGAGGCCTCCGAAAAGTTTGATATATGATTTGGACAATAGTAGGTAAGTTACGCGTAGCCAGTAGCAGCGACAGTGATAATTGGTAACTAAATAGGTAGGTTACGCGTAGCCAGTAGCAGGGACAGTGATAAGTGGTAACTAAATAAGTAGATTACGCGTAGTCAGTAGCAGGGACAATGATAAGTGGTAACTAAATAGGTAGATTACGCGTAGCAAGTAGCAGAGACAGGGATAAGTAGTAACTAAATAGGTAGGTTACGCGTAGTCAGTAGCTGGGACAGTGATAAGTGGTAACTAAATAGGTAGATTACGCGTAGCCAGTAGCAGTCATAAGTGGTAACTCAATTTATATTCTAAAGCAGCATCACGTTCATTGGTCAAATGCATTGTAACGAACCGGTGGATGCAATCTGTTAGCCTGTTAGTTGATAAAAGTTTTTCTAGTCTGTAGTTAGTAATAAGACAGAGCACTGTAGAAATATATTATAAAATGGCCCTATACAAGTCATCCAAATATTATTATTATTACCAGTGAACACAAACGCGCAAACGGAAGTACGCCCCCGGACACCCTGCATGAATTTAGATCTTAATATATTATTTTAAATCAAATTTATTTTTATAGCGCATTTATCGAGAAAATAAAACTTCGGGAGTGGTTAGGTTAGGTTAGGTTAGGCTAGCATATAAGTGTGTGCTAGTGTATGGGTATAGGTTGGGTTTGGATGGTTAGATAGGGTTGAGTTGGGTTAAGTGTTTGGTTAAGTTAGGTTAGCTTAGGAAAGCTTAGGTTAATTTAGGTAACGATAGGTTAGGTTAGGGACGGTGAACTGAAATGTGCAAGTAACTTAATTCAATAATAATAATTCAAATAATATATTTTTTTAGAACTAGTGGCGTCAGCGGTGTTGCAAATGAGAAAAAGCGTGGAGTGATTTTTACTATTATTATTTTATCTCGATGTACTATATCAGTGATGAGTCCATTTCTTACGACACGCGAGCCTTTTCGTACGGCCTTCTAGGCTAAATAAAAATCTTTAAAAAGTTGTTCAACGGTGTCTGTTCTGTTTTGGGTCTTTCTTTAAAGTTTTGACTCAGCCATTCAAAATAATTAGATTTTTTACCTTTCCGAACAATAAAAATCCAAAGCATTTAATTTTTGTCTGTGGCGCTTTCATTGTTCTCTATATTTTTGGTGTTTTGCATGGGTTAACTTTATAGGGGTACGCTTCTATCGGATGTTTCTGAAAATATAATATACATTATGATACGTAACAGAAGAGATTTTTGTTCTTATTGTTCGGAATTCCGGGTGCTCAAATATGTATTAGAAAACCAGAGATGTGCTTTATTTCAAATAAATCCATTTCAAATGGAAATGCAAAATAGGTATTTTCCATTTTGCATTTTAAATGCTTTTCTAAAAACCATTTTGCATTTTAAATGCTTTTCTCAATGCATTTTCCATTTTAAATGCTTTTTTGCAACATTCTTCCTACTATCTCCACTCATATTTTTTTCATAAGCCCCAAATATCAGTCGTTCCCCAGCCTCGCTATGAGAGATAATTTACATTTGTCAAGTTGCTCCCTGGTAGGAGCCCTGGCAATTGAGTGATACCATTACAAAAAATACTAATTATTATTTTTTTAGTAAACTAATGTTTAAGACAAGATTTTTTATACATAGCACAAAGGGTAACAATTATTTTATAAGCAATAATTATTAGCCTGAAACACTCATCCACATTGAAAAATCTCCTGATAAAAGATACATGACGCCAAAGAGTTTTGTGACAAATTTATTCGTCTATTTTGAATCAGCCGTGCAAAATTGCAAGTATTTTTTGTATTTTCTTTAATATTATAGAATGATAAAAATCGACAGCATTTATTGGTTTGACCTTGGAGACATAAAATGTTGGGCTGCGGAGCATTTTTTTTTACTTTCTTTATTCGTTTAAAAAAATATATCTGTTTTAAAAACTACAAATATCTTTGCGACACTACCGGCTGCAAAGTTAATCATGTAAAGGCCCGTGAACAAATTTGAAAAAGATAATTAATTGGCCCTCTGGTTAAAAAGGTTGCCCATCACTGTACTAGATGAACCTATTACATTTTTATAAATTTATTATTTTTTTGTTGGGATTAGTGAAGACCCACTAAATTTAAAAAAACAAATACGTTGGTATTAAATTATGATTTAAAATTAAGGAATAATAAAAAATAAAAAAATTTCACGCATAAAATTATGAATCATTATAATTATTTGGATAATAATAAAATTTAATCAACTCCGTTGGGTACAATGGGCAACACTTTAGTCAATTTAATCGTGAAATTTATTATCGATATCATCAATGCGTGATAGATTGATTGCATTGCTGAATTCATAAATATGTAAGACTTATAAAATATTTTTCTTCACTAAAAAAATATATCGTTACTGCCATCTATTGACGAGTAGTAATATGATTGTGTTTATCGACCTCTCTCAATCAGTATAATAACATTCTACATCCTCATTCAATTCATAATCTGCTCTTTCATAGATGACGCTAATTCAATTATTTCAATTAAAAACACGTTTTGCAAGTAATGCTTTAAAAAGATTAATTATTTGTTTGCGCCCGTACATAGGCAATAATAATAATATTTGGCTAATTTAAATAGCGCCGTTTTCGAGAAAAATCACCTCAATATTATTAGGCGCTGTAATATTATTATGTATAAATAGTTTTCTCCATATAAAAACTCAATGCTTTCAAGAAAGGCATAAAAATACAATATTTGAATAAAGCATTGGTTCAATATTGTATTTCTGATTAAAATTATTTTTTATTAAAACTGTTTACTCTCTAGACTCCTTGATGTTACTCTGACACTTTCCATGTGTAATTTAGCCATTTGTGGCCACAGAGAAAAGGCAGAAACTTTTTGAGTATTGTTGAGTTATTAGCAAAATATGATCCGATTTTACAAGAGTTGTTAAGTAAATCAAAGGGCCAGATAAAATACTTATGTTGAAAAATACAAAATGAGCCCATTTCTGTTCTGGTTCTAAAAATACAAAATGCACTCATAAATTAAATAAATGTCGCACCCTTTTACTCTATCATATTCCATACAACTCAAGATATTTCAAAAACAGATCAAATGTGCAAACTTTACCGTTATTGTTTGATCGAGAAAGACGAAAATGGAATGCTAAAGGCGCTTGTCATTAGAGTAATTTTTAGGATTTCATGAAATTAAGGACCAAACTGCCTGTAACGGACGTTGTTGGCCACATTATTTCTTTTTATCAAAATTTGTTTACATTTATAAAATGTGCCTACTCCACGCCACTGGCGAAATCCTCACTCCCCGCCACTGCTCATTTTGTACCCCGTTTCGGCCGAAACGGCCTGAAAACTCTGACTGCGAAAAGCATCGGTACCGCATCGCACACCTACCTCTGCCGAGCGGTACGATTTTCAAATTTTCCTATGTACAAATTTACTAAGAAATAACAATTTATTAAATGTTGCAAATGCCTATTTTTTACTAGTACATCTCCTCGGCGGTAGTTAAATAAACACTATTTGCGATGTGCTACCACTGAGGAGATATTTAAAATACTGTTTTTTAACATATTTGTGTAACCATTTTTGTAGAATTATTTTAACTTTTTTGCCTCTACAAAAATCCAGGAACCTCGTAGCATAGTGAATCTTTTCTCTTTCTGAGCGCTATGTCACGGGGGACCTGAGAAAAATATTAACTTAACCATTTTTACAAATTTGATCGCTTCAAGATCATTTTTACACTTTTATTTACAAACTTTTCTTATTTTTTGTCGTATCTTGACAAACTAAAAATCTAGTTATCAAGGTACACATTCTTCTAACTGCTATGTAATAAAACTATGTAATTGTTATTCAGGCAAGCTTGCAAAATCTTTGCAAACTCCCAAATTTAAGCGTCTGCCTTCGACTATACCACCGGCAAAATGAATATGCGACATTTTGCGGTGGCATATGTACGCGCTTGTGGAGTGTATGTAATCCCCACCACTTTTCGGCCGACAGCTAAATGTCGGCTGCGAGTCAAGCTTATTGCATATAAGCAGCAACACAAAAATATTAAATCAGTTCACCTTTACCACCAAAACAAGCGTTTTATTATCAACAAGTGACTCCTGCCCACCAACTGCCTCACCTCGCCTAATCTTCTGCTCCAAACCTTCTGGTGTTACCTCATCAAGACCAGCCGGCCCTGCTCAGGAAAACCGCCAACGCCAGAAGCGAGCAGAGACGACAGCACACCCAGTGCCCAACAGTCACCGAGCACCGGGTGCGGGAGGCATATTGTTCATAAATTTGTACCACTATCATCATCATCGGCCGTAAAGGAGCATTCCCATCGGTTGAAGACACGGTTTGGAACCGGCGCCCAAATCTACAGTCTTGTGCGGACTCCCGTCCAGTACACTGCCTAAAATCCATAAATCACAAAAATATACCTCTAAGTGTCGAGGACAAGGATATGATGGTGCTAACACAATGAAAGGCACTTTTGGTAGAGTTCAAAAACTCATAAAAGATATCGAGCCAAATGCGGTATATGTTCACTGTGCTTCCCATAACTTATATCTAGTACTTAATGATGCACTATCAAAAGATGGAATATCTTATCAAGTTTTATATC
Source organism: Hesperophylax consimilis (assembly GCF_061612785.1). Taxonomy (NCBI): domain Eukaryota; kingdom Metazoa; phylum Arthropoda; class Insecta; order Trichoptera; family Limnephilidae; genus Hesperophylax; species Hesperophylax consimilis. The sequence continues at coordinate 5,957,005 of NC_142839.1, read as the reverse complement.
TGATAAAGAAGGGGAGTCTTCAACTTCGATAACGTTAAAAACATTGAACCCTACTAGATAGCCAGGACGTTATGATGCTATTTTTGCTTTAAAAGTTCGGTTTGTTGAAGTCCAAAAAGCGCTAACGAAAACAATTCTGTTAAATTGCAAATCGGATGAAAGAAATGAAGCTTTATCAATGAAGAAGAAGATCGAGAACTACAGTTTTATTATGTTATTAGTTTTCCATTGCAAAATTCGACAAACTATCGATGCAGCCTCTAAAGCACTTCAGTCCAAAGCCATCGATCTTTCCAATGCCTTAAAACGTTTGAAAATTTGTCTGGAAGAATTGGAAAAGTATCGACATGAATTTGAAAATTTAAAAAAGGAAGCAGAAAAGTGGTCCATCAACCCTGAATTTTCTATAACCGAGAGGAAGAGTAAGGTGAAACGCCATTTTGACGAACTTTCCGAAAAATCCGGAGAGGTTATTTGAAGTAAACATATTTTATGGAGTATTGGACATCATTATTAACCACTCGGAACATTAGAACGTCAAAAGACGTAAATATGATAATAGCGGTCAAGACATTAGTACGTCTTTTCACGTAAGCGCGCGAGATTTTACAAAAATCGATTTATTTCCATCACTAGTATACGGATTGCCATGATTTAAAAAACAGAGTATCGATAATGAATAACGCTACGCGTCTGCATTCAAAAATATCTATGGAATCTAGAGGTGCATTTTCTGAGTCGATTGAATCTGTCAGCTTGTTCGTTCGTAATTTATTGCGTTTTTAAATAATTTATTAAAAATATTTTAGTTTGGACGGTTATCATTTTGAGGTGACCAATAGTTTTTAATTATATTTCTTCAATATATAAAGTGTTATTTCTTTATGATACTCAGAAAAAAGTACATTTTTCACAGCTTTGAAATAATGGTCAGCGATTTTTACATATTTTTGACGTTTTCAGAAAATGTATATTTAGAAACGCAAATATTTACGTATAACAAAACAATACGATAGTGAATTTCATAATCTTTCCAAAACATTTTTTAGAATGAGGCTACGTTTCCCAAAACGTGAGTTATGGAGCTTTTAACAAAACTCGTGAATAACACAAAAATTTCCGCGTTTTGACAGTTCGCAAAGGGACACAAAGTAAATAAAAGTCCTTTTCTGAGAGGTTAATCAACTGAAATCGCGTTTCCTTCCAATGAATGAAATTGTTTCCAATTTCAGTGTTTTGCAACCTGCCACTTTGCAAAATTTAAATGAAAATGATCTCTTAAAAAAATCTCTAGAATTTGTTGATATATATAAAAATGACATATCTGCCAATCATTTGCCAGGGAAATTCTCAGTTTTCGGTCCACCTTCAGATACATGAAATAGAAAAGGTTTCGTGTATTAGAGAACTTGAAGTATGTATGTACTGCATTAATCTTAGGACGGGTTGTTTCGGAGAATTTGAACAATTCATCAAATTTCAACGTTCATTTTCGGGTTCTGTGAAAGACTTATTTAAGTTCTGTTTTTATATCATTGTAGGCTAGTTGCTTGACAAAACTGAAATAAAAACAGAACTTGAACAAATCTTTCACAGAACTTGAAAATGAACGATGGAATTTGATGAATTATTCAGATTCTCCGAAACAACCCGTCCTTAATCTTTCAAGTATGTACTGCATTAATCTTAATCTTTCAAATTTGTTACAATTCCTGTTACTACAGCTAGTGCCGAAAGGTCATTTTCGAAACTAAAATTAATAAAAACATATTTAACCTTTCCTTATCTGTGGTGTGTATTTACTTCACATTACTTCCAATAACTTTAATAACTCTGTAAATATAATAAATTCTGGGTTCAGATTTTAGGTATTCCTCCGTTATACATTTATGAACTGAATTAAAAATAATTTTTTTGCATAGTTTTCCAATTCTTAATAGAATTCTTAATTTTAATAAATTAACAAATTTTTGTTAAAAATCGGAAACAAATACACCAATACAATCAACCGTGTGACACTGCTACGCGAAGAGTGTGCGAGGAAATGACGCGCTATTGATGACGCGCTATTGATGTCCCGCTTTAGTTCGCTATGCGGGAACATGAGAAATCCACACGTCCGCAGTTGTATTTTGATTTGGACCATCGCGGCATCGATACCTATGACCCCATAGCTGTGTGTGTGCTAGCCACCATCCAGTCGGTCACGGACCGTCGATGTGGACCCCTCGCACGTTTTTTTAGCATCTGCCGATGGTTTTTTCATGTTTTCAGCAATTAAATTACAATTATTATCACTTTTGATATAAAATATAATAAACATAAGCGATTAGCTATGAATAATGAATATTCATATTTTTCCGATATGAAATCGCTTATTTTGAGATGTGTATTGACTACACAGCACCGGAACGCGTGGATTTTTTTAGCACAGTAAGGGAAAGGTTAAGAAAGTCAATGGGACAAGACAGGCTACGTAACTTGGCTATTCTGTCTATTGAAAATTCAATAGCCCGATCTTTAAACTTTGATGACGTTATGGATACTTTTGCGGAACAAAAAGCTCGGAGAAAAGAATTTCATTAATTAATATCTTGTAAAGACTAAATTGTTTTTTCATAATACCTACATATGTAATACCTTTACTTTTGAAAATAAAAATGCACACAATATTAGTAATACTGTTGGGTAACTTCTTAAGTTATTAATAAAAAATCAATTACAACGCAACTGTGATTTTAGTAGGGGGGGCCCCATCCAATGAATTTGCCACGGGACCCCGATGGTATAGTTTCGCCACTGCCGTCGCAAATAACTTTCATAAAATGCATACTCTGTTGTTGGACTGCAATGTTGTTAGGAGGATGGAAAGATTACAAAGATCTGGAGAGATGTCGGTGTCCAGTAGGTGTTTTGGAAGGATTCACATAGCACCGTCGCAAATAACTTTCATAAAATGCATACTCTGTTGTTGGACTGCGATGTTGTTAGGAGGATGGAAAGATTACAAAGATCTGGAGAGATGTCGGTGTCCAGTAGGTGTTTTGGAAGGATTCACATAGCACCGTCGCAAATAACTTTCATAAAATGCATACTCTGTTGTTGGACTGCGATGTTGTTAGGAGGATGGAAAGATTACAAAGATCTGGAGAGATGTCGGTGTCCAGTAGGTGTTTTGGAAGGATTCACATAGCACCGTCGCAAATAACTTTCATAAAATGCATACTCTGTTGTTGGACTGCGATGTTGTTAGGAGGATGGAAAGATTACAAAGATCTGGAGAGATGTCGGTGTCCAGTAGGTGTTTTGGAAGGATTCACATAGCACCGTCGCAAATAACTTTCATAAAATGCATACTCTGTTGTTGGACTGCAATGTTGTTAGGAGGATGGAAAGATTACAAAGATCTGGAGAGATGTCGGTGTCCAGTAGGTGCTTTGGAAGGATTCACATAGCACCGTCGCAAATAACTTTCATAAAATGCATACTCTGTTGTTGGACTGCGATGTTGTTAGGAGGATGGAAAGATTACAAAGATCTGGAGAGATGTCGGTGTCCAGTAGGTGCTTTGGAAGGATTCACATAGCACCGTCGCAAATAACTTTCATAAAATGCATACTCTGTTGTTGGACTGCGATGTTGTTAGGAGGATGGAAAGATTACAAAGATCTGGAGAGATGTCGGTGTCCAGTAGGTGCTTTGGAAGGATTCACATAGCACCGTCGCAAAAAACTTTCATAAAGTGCATACTCTGTTGTTGGACTGCGATGTTGTTAGGAGGATGGAAAGATTACAAAGATCTGGAGAGATGTCGGTGTCCAGTAGGTGCTTTGGAAGGATTCACATAGCACCGTCGCAAATAACTTTCATAAAATGCATACTCTGTTGTTGGACTGCGATGTTGTTAGGAGGATGGAAAGATTACAAAGATCTGGAGAGATGTCGGTGTCCAGTAGGTGCTTTGGAAGGATTCACATAGCACCGTCGCAAACAACTTTCATAAAATGCATACTCTGTTGTTGGACTGCGATGTTGTTAGGAGGATGGAAAGATTACAAAGATCTGGAGAGATGTCGGTGTCCAGTAGGTGCTTTGGAAGGATTCACATAGCAACGTCGCAAATAACTTTCATAAAGTGCATACTCTGTTGGACTGCACTTGTTGTTAAGAGGATGGAAAAGATTACAAAGGAAAGTAAATAACACAATTAATATAGATATTTATATATTTGAAAACTCCAATAATGTACAAAAAATACTATTGTAATTAAATTATTTTTATCATGTACTTAGAATGCCTGTCAATTAAATATTTAATATTATTTATAATTTCGTTTGTCAAATGGTGGATGGATGGTTTGTTTGTTTGTTTGGGATCTGCTGTAATTGACAGAAGATGTGGACTCCGTCTGTACGTACACAGGTCTGTAGGGTGGCCCCTCCCGCACTGAGATCAATGGAGGGCCGTCCTAGCTGACCCTGCCACTCTACCCAGACTGAATCAGCCCCATCTGACTATACTTTACTCTGTACTATTCTAGTTGTACAAATGTATCTTTACTTAGAAAAGGATCGTGCTTTGTATAGTTTTTTTTTTTTACCAAAAATAAAAGCTATTTGTTTGTTTAATATCAGGGCGGTCGCGTAGAAAGGCAATCGAGTTGTAAAAATATAAAAGTGGCGCGAGGTGGGTGCGGCTATCTCCCTCTAACTGCTATCTGTCTCCTTCGCACCTCCATCTCGACTCGTCTTTATCATATATATTATAATATATATATATACTTTATAAAAAGGAATAATGTTAACATTTCAAACAACCTATTACGAATAATATAATTAAATGAACCATCTCGTTATATCGTTAACAACTTTGGTTGTGTATTCTACACGTAAACAAACATATTGTTAATAATATGTACACATACCGTACTTAACAATTACAACAAGGTATTCTGCTGAATCATCCTACATCCAGATCACAAGGGGGGCTAAATAAATATACACCTAATCAATCATCATAACCAACCTTTCACACGGGAACCTTAAACTGTAAACTGTAAACAGTAAACTCTTAACTGAAGGACATTCAGTTCTGACATTGCCAGCTGACCATAGAAATACAAATTATACTGTCTGAGGTATATGAAGTACAATATTACACGGTTCCTATACAAAACATACAACACTACCCTATCGGAATCTGCCTGCCCAGGATAGAGTACTAGCCCTTATCAACAACACTAATTAAATAAATAGCTATTAAAGTCCCACGAGAGAAGTCACTTTCAATCAATCGGCAGCCGACAAATGACAAAAACAGATTTACAAAGAGATAACTTTAAATAGAAATGCAACAAACATTACTTTCCCCGGGGGAGCCCTGTCGAATGCCCGCCCTGTCAGACTGCAACTGCAGACTGCAACTGCGAGTGCGTCTGCATCTGATATGCGCCAACAGAGGAACCTGCAGAGCTCCCCCCTCCCTCCACTGCTCTCATAGACTCTTTAAAACATAAGCAAAATACATACATACACATACACATTTACACATTCACATTATATATGCATATACATATACTGCTTACTTTTTACACTTCAATAGTAAAATGACCGTCTCATTTCATTTTATTTTCATACGTCCGTCCGTGCGGACTTCCATAATTTATTATACATTTGACAGATTAATTAATTGTAACACTTTTCCATAAATATGTTTTTATATAAGTCGTATACATTCTGAAAATAAAGAGGTTCTGCATTAGTTAGTTTGTTTGTTTATTTGCTGGTTTGTTTGTTTGTTTGTTTGTTTGTTTGCCCGGCAGCCGGCGTCTGGCGTTAGGGCATCTGTCTGTAAATACAGCTAGTAAGTGAGTAACAGCCATTTAGGTACTGCGTAGACCAATATTAATATAACGTACGTCTAACAACTAGATCGTGTTGCATCAGTGGATAAATGCATCTGTCCTTCACTATTTTACAATACATAGCACATAATAAAATTCTCTTTCTTATATTTAATATGTATAATGAAAGGCGGCCGCAGCGTCCTTAAAGAAATGTGAGGAATAGTTAACTGTTAGTGTAACTGTCGGCACTTGTTAAAGTTCACTTGTAATATGTACACAGCGCAGAATCCTATATACTAGAGTTCTGGTCACAATTATATATGTATATATGTACACTGCTATCCCAGAATATCACAAGAGGCTCCGCTCGTCCCAGGGACGGCTCACGTCACTCCGCGCTCGCACTGCACTCGCACTCGCACTCCTCCCACGCACTCCACCCAATCCTCACTCCGATAGCAGCTTCTGGAGGAGAGAAGACTTGTGATCACCTCCCCTGACTTCCTCCATAGTAGTCTGCAACACATACAGGGAAATATTAGTACAATCAATCATCTGGTAATCAATCAACTAGCAATGTTAGCTCCTAGTCTACTGTTTTAAACTTGCGTATGGCGTGTCTGCTAATTTGTTCCTCTACAAGGCAAACAAACTTAAAGTCTTTATTTCAACAGTGCAAGCTCGCTAATTGGACCCTATGAATGTTGACAGTTTGAATTTTAAATCTTATTCATGTCTAACTAACAAATAATAATGTCCGATTAAATAAGCTTGTACTGTTTGCATATTCAAAAATTATAATTCCAATTGTATATCTCGATAATGTACAGCAAAACAAGGAGATAAAACTTCCAAATTAATCCTATGAAGATATGCAAGTTAGAGTTCTCACATGGAATGGTCTAGCAGCAATAACTAAATCCAATTTAAATTTTATTACACAAAACCATTGCTTTTGCAAAACTGGATTTGTAATTTCCGCCAGAACTCCCTTGATTATGAAATTTTGTAGACATGCATAAATCATTGACATGGGGACACATCAATAATTATGATAAAAAACAAAAATATTTTTTTAAATTCTAAATATTATTAAAATATGAATCTATTTGATGAAGCAAAAACTCATCAAACTCACAACTTACCTATCTAGTTAAAACTCAAAAAAGCAAAAAAGTAAGTACTTATAAAAGGTGAGAAAGTAGAAAGCGTAATATAATATGTCAGCATCCAGTAATACAGTTTAGAGATATGTACAACGATGCAAACTTATGATTTAAAATAATGTTAAAACCTCATGCAACTCTTAACAGTAAATAAATCACTTGAAAACATAATTTAACCAATTCACCACTAGCCGTATAATACTGTGTGAATATAATCCGTGCCACCGTGCGTTACGTGCATATATAAGCATAAGTTTTATAAGAAAATGATTCACTGTCAAAAACTAGTACCGCATACTCGGTCAGTCTATTTAAATTGGTAATGCCTCGAAATTTTTGGGAATCAAAAGAACTTAGATTTCATTAGATTGTTTACAAGTTTTAAAAAAATAATTTTCTTTAAATTTTCTTCTTCCATCCACAAGCTAAGGCTTTTAATGGAAGACCAGTAAAATTATAATATATTATGTTGTTTATTGCATTAATAAAAAATAAAAAAAAAAATAAAAAAAAAAATCAATTTTCGATACAATTTCAAAAATCTATATTCCATAGCCACAATTGTTTTACTTTGAAAATATACTGTAAAAGGATGTAAATAACAATTTTATCCAAAATTACAAGAAATATTTTTGTGCTGCAGTTGGAAATGAATATACCTTTTATTACAAAGACCAGACTTCATTATATTTTATAAAGTACGGTCACCCTGTACAATTTAATAACAAGCGTTAGTTGAGTAGTTTCACCGTTATAAGATCCTCGGATATATTTTCATCTATTTAAGGGTACCAATTGAGTACAGCCATAGTCGTCCTGGTGCAGAACGGTTGTGGTATATGCAAAATAGCCGGCTTCGTGGATAAGTGTTCATAATACTTTTCCCTTTCACGAAGTTGCACGAATTATTAAGTAATATTTTCTGATTATCGAAGAAAGCAAACACTTTGTGGCTTGACATTATACAAAATGAAAAAGTTTTTTTTGATTTAAACCACTTTATTTTATTATATATGTTGACCGGTTTCGGTTGTTCCCAACCTTCTTCAGGACAATAAATATTTAGTTTATATATTTATTGTCCTGAAGAAGGTTGGGAACAACCGAAACCGGTCGACATAAATAATAAAATAAAGTGGTTTAAAACAAAAAAACTTTTTCATTTTGTATAATATTTTCTCATCACTTTTTTGCAGGAACACAAATTTTAAATAAAATTAAGATTTTAATTGGAAATAAGTGTTTGAAATGTTCCGTGACATTGGTAATAACTTCTTGGGTTTGAAATGTTCTGTGACATTGGTAATAACTTCTTGGGTTTGAAATGTTCCGTGACATTGGTAATAACTTCTTGGGTTTGAAATGTTCCGTGACATCTGTAATAACTTCTTTGGTTTGTCGTTGCAAATTAATACCACATTCAAGTTTTGCCATGATAACAATTAACAGAAAAATATAACTTTGCAAACTACCTATAGTTTTGGTCAACATGTGGCCGTTCGGGCAAGGTTTGAACACGTACAGTGCCTAATCACCACTGAACGCTATTGTCCAGCCAATGATTGACCTCGAATGGACACTTACACGAGGGTTTAAGACATGGTCTCCGTAAAAATATTAGTAAAGGATCGTATAATGGTGAAACTACTCTAGTAGGTAATCAACTTGGTAGTTCTAAAAGTAAAGTAAGGTAAAGGTAAATAAATCTGGTAAGAGAAGTGATTACAAAACAGGCATAAAGCATGATGGGTGCACTTTCTATAATAACATACAGGTCTGATGACAGATCTTTAAAATTATTTTTGTAAGCATGGGATAAATAAAGCTTGCTAGGTTAAATATCATTCAGTTTGTATGAAGCCAATCCGTCATTGTGGGAGATTTTCTCACAAATTCTGATCTTATTTCATAATTTTTCAATATTAGTGAAAAATATGTTTACTAAAATATTTATAAGAAATTAGTCAATAAGGTCAGGAGTGATTATTATGAAAAGATTGTAGGCAGTAGCAAAAGTAAATATAAATATGATGTAAGTTTGTTTGGTAAAGCTTTTAGTATTGGTGTGAATTGATGAATACGGTGGTGGTTGCGGGCGGACTCACCGGAGAGGTGGCGTCCCAGAGTTTCTGGGCCGGCTGCTGGAGTCCCCCGCCCCCTCCCGTCCCCCCTGCTCCACCTGCAGCAAGCAAGCAAGCGCCCGCACACCCATCACACACTGACACACACCCACCCGGACCAACCAACCAGACAACTAACCAACCCACAGCCACCGCCAGGCTATTTAGCCGGTTCAGCCAAATCAGTCTGTTTCACTGTGAAACCCGATTAACACCGACTAACTATTGATTCAGGGCTAGGTGGTTTTATATGCCGTGAAGTTACTGCCATAGATTGAGCCCTTATGTAGAAAACAGCGTAATGTGAAAGGTAAGTTTTTTTGGTATTGTGAAACCGCACAAGAGTTCCAACTGCTCCCAACTGGCTGGAGCCAGTGAAACAATAGCATCCCCAATTGGGGTATATTGTGAGGTTGAAGGTAGTGGGGAGGGGAAGGAGATAGGGAAGGTGGGAAATTCAGATCTGGTCACCAAACACGGCCAAAGCCATTTCAATTCTGAATGGGGTCTTACACCAGGGTGATATTGAGATTATCTTCCAATCTGAAACGTGCCGAAAATATACTATATATATATTATTTTAAATGAGTAAATTGTGAAATTGAGTGCACGACGGGATTTTAACCCGCGACCTCCGGATTGCTAGTCGAGACTAGCTTACTATTTAGGCCGTCAAAGTCGAGTTCTGAGATACGGGCTGTTAAACAAACAAATTTAAATGTAATAACATGTTTTATGTATTTTAATCAATTGATTCATGAGTTTTGAGTACAATAAATTTAAAAGAAGAAAAAAATAACGCCATTTTTCCATGTCAATATTTTTTCTTTTTACCAACAAAAAAAAAGAAAACTTCAAATATGCTATAACATATTAACAAATAAGGCGGGGCTGAAATAAAACGCTGTGAATGTAGTTGTACGTACGTCGCACAATTTGAATGGTTCTGCACAAAAACAGCTTTATTTCGATAACACTGTTTTTCCGCATAAGGGCTTAATAAAATTATCGAGTTCATATTTCAAACATGAAATGGCAACGATTCTGTCTTTACGTGAACATCTATAGATTGTAGGTCCTCCGATTTCTGTGAAATTTACTTTAAACTAATTTTATTTACAACGGTATAAAAGCAAAATAATTTTATACCATCTAACAGGGACGATACGATATCAAAGATGAAAACTGCAATTAATTTATCTATAAAATTTATATGAAATTTACCAACGGCTCCAGAATATTATAATTTAGACGTATGATTATAAATATGTTTTGGTTTTCAATTTTAAAATAGACACATATTAACATTGGCTAGGATTTTAATTTTAAAATAGATACATATTAACATTGGCTAGGATTTTAATTTTAAAATAGATACATATTAACATTGGCTAGGATTTGAATTTTAAAATAGATTCATATTAACATTGGCTAGGATTTGAATTTTAAAATAGATACATATTAACATTGGCTAGGATTTGAATTTTAAAATAGATACGTATTAACATTGGCTAGGATTTGAATTTTAAAATAGATACGTATTAACATTGGCTAGGATTTGAATTGGCCGAGCCGACACAGATTGACGTTGCTGAATGGTTCGAGATCCTCCCCAGTGGTTTGATTTAGCGTAAGTACGCTCAACGTAAATCAATAGGTGTTCAGATTTGTACATAATTCCAAAATACTGTGAGAATTCCTGAATTCCAAATGCACCTCAGACCAAAATTCCCAATGACAAGAACTAAATCTGGAGAATATCGAGCGATTTTAAATTCTTTACCTAACAATATTATGTAAAGGGAATATTTCATAATGTAACATAGAAAAAGTCTAATCGGGAAATTAAATATCAACCAATAGGGAAAGATATTGTCATTTTGAGGGAAATAAATAAACTATAAAATGTGCATATTATATACACATAGTCAATTCTAATGCCCAATTTATAAAGGCCAGTCAATTTTCACAATCTGTAATTTATATTAATTAATTTCTAGTTTTTATCAACAAGATTTTATTCTGTAATTAAAGCAAAAACATTTACAAGAAATTACTTAGATAAAATAATAATATATACATGTTTATTATTTTTTTTAAGTAATTATTCATTCAGTACAGTACAGATTCTATGAAGTTTACAGGTCCATTTAAATTGGGCTAAGAATTATCAGCTTATGTAGAGTGGGACCGACCAAGCATTGTAAAACAAAGCCTAGAATTATAAAACAGAAATGGAAAAAATATCTTTATATTAGAGGGCCGTAATGGCATTAAATAATTGTATGATGTCAAATTTAATAATTATTTAATTTGTTTTAAGGATAAGAGCAATTTTTTAAAATTTTATTTTGTTGTGATCACCAATTTAATATTCCCAACGGTTTGTTCCCATTTCCTTCCGCCTCATAATATTCCACAGACATGTGAAGTCGATACAATTTGTTTTATTTAAAAACATTAAAACTAGGCTTTGTCTTTCACTGATCTCAATACACCTTTTTTTAAAATAATAATAATTTTAAATCATTTGGAAATAGCAATACTGACAACATCTTATAAAATTGAATATTTTACATATAATAAATGTAATCCAGCATCAAGACTTGCTTGTTCCATATGATTTCAAATTGCTTATTTATGCAAGTTGGGAATAGCATTAAGGTAAGGACACACTGGGACCCCGTACGCAACGTACATTAAGACATCCGGACAACTTACAATCCACACATTTTCTATGAAAATAAACGCTTTACAAACCCACTTGTCATACGCAATTCAATCCTACGCTCCCCACACAATGCCGATTCAGCATCCAGTTCAATAAGACATGAACAACTGACAGAATTGGTAAAATGTTAACAAGTAATTTATAATGTAAAATCCATTGAATATTGCAATACTACAATTCAAATTTGCCCTGTGGCTTGAGTAGGACAAGTGTGCACGTCGACTTGGGAATATAGTATTGCATACGATGCATAAAAAGCCCAGTGTGTCCTTACCTTTATCCATACTTGCTTAATTTTAACCTTAAAAATTGAAGGATAATCATCCAAAATTCCATTAAAATTATACATATTGTTTATTAGTCACCATTTTTTTAACGTATGTATAATGTAATTAATCAGACATTGTTAGTCCGACAGAGCATGCAGAGTGTGAAAAGTGAATTAACATAAGATATGATTATTTAAACTGCCACCTGTCGTTGATTCATTCTAAAGCTTTGATAAAAAAACAACCCGTAATAAAACAATTTTTTAACAAAAACACATCCATTTTCAAACGTCTTAAAACATGAAAAAAAAATTTGATTTGAGGATTGAACCATTATACCCAGGAAATCCCGATTGGATAAGACCGATATTTATTGCATATATTAACTGCTGTAATGTTATCGAATTTCAGAGAAATGCGTATGTGTCCGCGTGTGTGTGCGTGATTGCCACCAAAAGTTGATAGAATACATTGTCATCGACAACGAGTCTATCTGCTGAGTGTCAGCTCGATCGGATGTTGGGAAGTTGGTTAATTTCCACTTCCAAGATTTGTATTCATTCACGAAAACCAGGTAAATTCAAAATGGAGATGTATTTAAAAATGAAATCAAAAAGTGGCACTCCTTAAATAATCATAGTATATTGTGCGGGTCCCATAAAAGAATAAACTTCCCTTAGAGTTAAATCAATGATTCAAAAACCCATAACATCATTTAAAAGTAGGGTAATAAAATAATCAATAACCTAAACATATTTAATATTAATTTACAAACATGACAAAGAAGAGAGAATTTCTTTTATATCAGAAAAATAAGTAACTGAGAAGGAAAATTATAAAAAAAGGTTTTGCTTATGAAACTGCCTTTGCTTATGGCTGCGCCTCCTTTTTCATAAAAAAAAACTTAATTTTGAAATTGAGGCCAAAAAACTCAACCAAACTGATTTTTTTTTAATCAAAGGTAGGTATAGCAAATATCTAGTATGGATGTTAGGTATTTTATTTCTTTGTATTTTAAAATGTAAAATAAATTTGGCAATTATTTGATGGCCATCAGATGTGAAGTTTGAAACACGTCAATCTTTAATAGGCAATGACAATGTGATTGGTTGTTTGGTTAGAGTATAATTTGTTGATGTATATGTACCTGAAGGTGGCATCTCGAAGGACAGGCCGAGGGACTCGAGGTCGGGGGGCGGGGGGTTGGAAAGGTCGGGGGGCCGCGCCCCACCACCTCCTCCCCCGCCGGGCCCCGCGCCTCCCCCGCTGGTGCGCGCCCCCACCACGTTGCGCAGCTCTTGCCGCACATACTCCGAGGTCATACCACCTGTAAGCAAATACCAACCACACACAAAGGTCAGTACAGCTTATCAAGGAACACATCCCACAAATAACACAGGATGACTAAAAGTGAAGTACGTTAACGTTTGCAAACTTAACAGATATGTAATATATAAATGTTCAAACATACAGCAGAGCTGTCTAAATATGTATTACAAGTTTGTAAGTAAATAAATATATAGATTTAAGTTCTTAATGTCGTGCACAATACAATTTTATAGGAAAGCCTTGGAAGTCATAAGATAAAAATGATTGCTGTGTAGATAATGTTGACTAGTTTGACATAAACGTCTTAATGCGTCTCATCTTCAGATAGAAGCAACTAGCCCAAAATGTTAAAAAGTTAAGAAACAATAATTTTAGCTTACTAATTTATATTTATTTAATACATTTAATTAGTATTATAAAGGGTGTAAAAACATTTATCCGAAAAATCGTAACCAGCGATTCCTGGGCATATTTGGAGATAAAAATATGTATATCATTTTTTTTTCCTATGATTTTTTTTAACCAAATACAAAAAAAAAAATTCTACCACACGTCGCCACTGATCACATGCTCTGATACGCACTCTGCTTCGTTTGTACAGTACTGCTGGAACGAGACGGAGTGCACATCACATGATGTGTTCAGTTAAACCCAGTGATGGAGACAAGTGATAGAAAAAAAATGTTTTTTTTTTTTTAAATCAAATAGCAATATGACATCTAAATGTTTTATTCCAAATATACTCGGGAATCACTCATTAAAATCTTTAGTAAAGTAAAGTAGTGCCGATACCCCTGTGTTTATAATGATAAATTTATATTTTTTTAAATGGGTATGATGACATTAACATGCACGCATTATGAACATTTTTGTTTCCCTTTAGATTGAGAAGTGTGATAAATTTAAATAACAGTGCAAAAATAACCTAAACATAACACATATTTTAATGACTGATTTGCAGAAATAATGACATCTGGGAGAAGTGTACAGGTAATTTTATTTTATTTTTATTTTTTACAACAAGGTGAATGTTAGACACAACAAGGAGTGCATTGGGATAATATTAGCCAAGTGAACATAGAATATAATTTGCATGTATAAAATAAAATAAGCATTATTTATTAAACACCAAATAATGAAATGAGGTACAAATATATTATTGACAACACAAACGATGAATAGCATAGTTCAACAAAAAGCATATAACATTGAGCCACATTGATTCTATAACTAGTTATTACAGCATACTATACACATAGTTAATCTTTACAGGGTAAATTTATTTTGATAATATGTATATAAAATACTATTTAAAATCCTTTAAGACAGATAACTTACCGTGTCGACATTTTAGTAAAACATGGGGGGGAACAGAACACAGGTATACATAAAGTATGGTACGGTATAGTAGGTGATACATATAGAGACAAAGTTGGCGGAACTACATCGATTCAGAAAATTGGCCAAAAATTTAAATTGGTGCTCGTGTGCTATATGACCAGCTTTGGTTAGCTTGTGAATGTGAAAGCGCTACCCACATTACGAAGTGAATTTTCATTGTTTACAAAATTCAATTTACAATAAACTAACCAAACTCAGTTTCATCACTGATCTCTGTAAACTATTCTAAACTAACCTTGATTCTTCTATTCACTTTACTTATTTTCAGTTACAATCTCACGTAATATTAAGGTTTATTAAATAGATATCTCCTCAGATTACATCATTGCTAAATTCTCAAAATCTAGCAACTATTTTTTGCAGCTAAGCGTAAAACACACAAAGACCATCAAATTCAATTTACTGGGTAAAAAAAATATCTATTATCCAAATAATATTGAATATTGTAGACCAAATTTTCATTAAAGTCTTAAACATGCGATGCCCTTGTCGCAGTCTAGTGAAATAGGGGGCTAACGCTGAGGGGGTGGTGTTAATGACAGATGACAGAAGACATGACAGATGACGGGTGATAGGTGACAGACAGAGTCACACGCAGACACATATAGAGTGAGTGAGATGGGGGATGTGGCAGGTAGCTGGTTGGTTGGTTGAGTGAGACACACACACACACACACATGACCCCTGTACTTACTCATGTGATTGTTGGCGTGGTGGTGGTGGTGGTGGGGATGGTGGGGCTGTAGCTGAGGCGGGTGGTGCGGGGGGTGGTGTGCGGGATGCGGGGGCGGCGGCAGGAACACCTCGCCGCCCCCGTGGCCCCCGTGGCCCCCGTAGCCCCCGCCCACCCCCGCCTGCTCGGCGCCGCCCACGTAGTAGACACTACTGCCCCCTTGCCACATATTCATTCACAACATTATTACTTGCTCCACGCACCACGCTCTGCTCGCACTCACTCACTCACTCGCACCTCTCACACACACCATTACACAACACGACACCGGCGACCGTGGCTGAGGTATTACCTTCTATCTCAATCAGTACATTACATTGTCGTCAATTTGCAACTGAATTAATTATATAAGGATCTACGTAGAAACAAGTAGGACAGTGTGTACCAGTGCTTGGTTTGCACAACTTCTGTATTTATCAATTTGCATCCTGCATAGTTATTTTCCAAGAGCCAACTTTGAACATGGTAGTTTTGTTATAAATTATTAACAAATATTAATATTTTATAACATAATATAGGATCACAGTATGTATACATAGCACTAGTTTTGATTACCAATCTTGCAGGAAAATATATTACTCAAATACCAAAAATAAAACTTGTTAATTGGCTCTTTTAAAGTAACAGATTTGCAAAAAGAGCACTTTACGTAAGACATGTCAAAATATATCATTTTTAGACAATGTAAAACAGTGGCATATTTGTTTCTAGATTCCTCTTATACACAAGAGAGAACGCCTTCATATAATTCCATTAGGAAATACCTTAACCATTTTCACCCATTTTAAGTTGAGAGGCTCTTAAAGAATTAGAGAAAGAAGACTCCTTTTGTCAGCTTCAAAATAGATATTACTCTAGTTTACAATATATATACTTATAAATTACAAAAGTATAATCTAGAAAATATGGCTTTATAAATAATTTCAAGAATTAAAATAAATCAGAAGAATTAATCAAAACTCCCCGTTCCGGCAAAAAATTACCAACTTTAAAAAAGGCCATTTGAAAACTTACATATTTTTTTATATAAAACTTTTAATTCTACATTTATAAAATAAATAATATTTTTTTACTTTGTTCCCAAATTTTCAAACTAGTGATTTTTGGCCGAACTTGAGGCGAATAATAAAAGGCATAATGCTTTTGAAATATGTAATAAATTTTCACAATAGAAATTATTAAATATTAAACGCTTTTGAGAGTTTGTTGTAAGCTATTATAATGAGATCTACTAAAACCCATGCATCTAGGAAGTCTCTGGTGCAGAAAGTACTTTAGAATAATTCAGATACCGTTTCACTTGAGAAATATATATATATTACTTTCCTAGAGAAAACAACTCTAGTTATTTGCACTACTCGTTAGAAAGAGATGACGAGAGCCTTTACACGCATGCCATTGAGATATAATATACTAAAATGATCACTGTTTACAGTTTCTAAGAGCCAAAATGGCATGCTTATTAATAAATAGAATAATATGTTTAAAAACACCATACACAATTATATAAACACTTTTTACACTTGTTTAAATGTTTTGATGGCTGTCCCAAGCCAGCGGAACTATGATGTATGTGGCTATCAGAGAGTTTAACTTCTGTGGCAGAAAGGGAAAACTGCTAGTTTCGGGTTCGGAGATTGCAGGTCAAAATTCCAGCAGAGACAAATAAAAACATATGATATGTTCTTAGTCGGGATTTAACATGTAACCTGTGGGCCCAGACTCATAAATCATATAGCAACTGGCATGAAGGACATCTTTGTTTTACCGTCGACTGTAGAACAGTCTAAGGGTGCCAGTAACAGAGTGGAACAGGTCAGGTCAAAAATAAACAAGTGGAAAAAGTTGTATAGTGTTAATAATCACGTTACTAAAATGGAATTCCAACACAAATTTATAATTTCATAAATAGAAATATTAAATAGTAGATAGAACTTCTCTAGATCTAGGACAAGACTAAACTATGAGTAAAGACTATAGAAAGTTGTATTATTATAGAATTATGGATGATGAGTGGTGGGAAGTTATTTTGTTATGTATTATGATAATAAATAATGTTATTATGTCGCTTTTGGAGGAGAAATTAAAGACAGTATGTAGTGTGACAAAGAGGAACCGAAAGTTTAGTTTAGAAATCATTATTGCGAAAAGGGAGATTTATGAAAGTATGCAGTTAGAATGTTCCAGTGCATCCAGTGCAATCCGGTGTCTAAAATGCAATATGATAATGTCTGTGTGTTATTTACCATGTAAACCGGTATTATGTAGGAATTGACCATGGGCCCACGTTAAATGGACCCAAGAAGGCTAATAAAGTCTGCATATTTATTTATTTCATTTTAATAAATAATTAAATCTGTATTGTTTTGAGTTGGGCTGTTGGTATGTTATAATGTTTTGAATTATGTTGCTGTTGGTATGTTAGTGTTGTCGATGTTATATCATACATAGAAATATGTTATTAATGGCATGTTATTTATCAAATTATGTTGCTGTTGGTATGTTAATATTGTATTGTGTTATGCTACTTATAGAATGATGTTGTTGTTGGTACGTTACAATATATGGAATTATGTTGCTGTTGGTATTTAGCATGTGTTTGGTTGGTTTGGATGACGGTATTACCTTGCATGGTGGGCGGGTGATGTCCAGGGTGTGAGAGGTGGCGCTGCAGGCGGGGAGGCGGGTGCTGAGGGTGCTGCGGGGGCCCGGGGCCCAGCGGGTAGGGGGACAGGGGGCCGGGGTGGGGGGTCAGCGGCGTGTGGGGCGCCAATGGGGAACCCCGCTGCCCCGGCTGACCCTGCTGCACCTGGTTCTGACTGTAGCCACTCTGCTGTAGCACCTGGATAAGTCAAACAACTCATTATTTTTATCAACAGAATGATTGCTTACTGTATCAAGAACATTGATAGTGGATAGACTATATAGAACTGCAAGGCAGAGGATTGGAGCAGGAAGAGAAGGACTGAGAACTGGAGGCGAACAGAGAGAGATGCAAACAGTGGAGAGATTTGTGGAGCCTGGGAGTAGCACTGTGATCATGATGTATCTGGGTCCGAATCTTATACAGAGACTTGGTTGATGTATTTGACAGAAGTGAAGACTGGGTAACTCACAGTGAGCTGGGCATTGAGCATGGGGTTCTGTTGTTGCTGGAGGCTGAGCTTGTAGGGTGGAGCCTCCTGGCCCCCGGGGCCTGGCCCAGGGAAGCCCCCACCTCCATTACCTGGAATCAAACAAAACAACACACATTACTTTAGGAAATTAACAATAAAATTCAGTCGGAAATTATAGTATTTGATTGCTCCGGACTAGCAAAAATTTGATTAACTCTCTTTGGCTCAGACATAAAATAAAGGAGAACACAAGAAATGTGAAGTGAGCGTTTTGTGATCCAAAAATCTGGAAGATTCTTCCTTAAATTTCAAATACATAACTTGTTAACAATGTAATGTCGATCAAATGGGATGGTGATATACAATATTAGACAAGTGTAAGAGAGATAGAGCATGTTAGAACCAATAAGTAGTAAGTCAGAGGCGACATCAGTTACCATTCAAATCTACATGGAAGGCATTTCTAGTATGTATCATCTATTCAGTGGTCTCAGACTACTGATTTGTGGATTTTCAACTAACTTAACCACTTAAGCGATGGGTGTTCAGTTTTCGATTTGGCCATTCGATTTAATCAATACTATTCTTTAAAATATTAATGTAGAAACATATGAATTGCTTATTGCGGTTTAAAGCCAGTGAATCCACCTACATTTCACTGTCTCAAGATTTCACGACGTTTTGCAAAGTTGCCACAATGCTGAAAATCGTTTGGGTGGTTAGAACATTAAACTTTCATCTTTAATCGATATATGACACTTGAAAATTATTAACATTTATAGAAAGTGATAGATTCACCAGTTTTCGACACTGTATGTGAAAGTAACAAGTAGTTGTTGTATCATGTTACCATGATGGTGGTGGTGATGGTGATAATGCGGCGGCGGCGGCTGCTGGGGGTAGGGGGGCGCGTCGCTGGTCCGCTGCAGCGACACGTTGGGTGGGGTGGGTGCGTTGAGCAGTGCGTCCATGGTGACCTGCCCCTGCGGCTGCGGAGGCCCGCCCTGGCCTCCCGCCGCACCTACCACCAACTGCTGCTGCTGCGCCTGCAGGAGGCGCGCCTTCTGCGCCTGCTGCTGGGCTTGCTGCACCTTCTGCCGCTGTTGCTGGGCGGGGCTCGGGGCCGTGGGGCCGTAGCGTCCAGGCCACGGGGGCGTCACCGCTTGCTAAAATTATAAATAATATGCATATTTTATTTAAACCCTAACATTTTTAGTACAGACCCTTACACTAAAAGAGAGTAAATCGGTCCCCGCTGGAAGTATTCTATATACATATCCAATTATCCAAACTTTCCCTAACTTATGCCTGAAAAGTTCAGCCATAATCGTTACTACAAGTTGTTCAAGATACCACATGGCACAACAGATCTAGCACAGCATAGCATGATAAGAGGAATGGTGCTACTCAATTAAATTTCTAAAACAGTAGATATATTATTTAATTACCCTGTAAATAATCTAAAAACTTCTTCATATACCTAACACCTACCTAAACTAACTTATTGTGAAATTAGATATGAGCGCATCAGCAAAATGCTGACTTCTCATTATTAATGACAATAATATTTTCCCAAATGTTAATAATGTTGTTTGTTAGATGGACTAATCTGTCCTTCAACAACGTAATTTAAAAAAAAAAACTTCTTCTCATTCCATTCTGTCACATTTATCAGTAATGGTTGACCAATGGGTTTATTAAGCCGCATACTCATCTGCGTCCTAACTGTAACCATAACTTTGCAGACACATCAACCAGGCTCTAGTTTATTCGCAATGTCCACACGCAGTGTAACTGGCATAGCGGTTATAGCCTTCAGATGAGTATGCAGCTTTATGTGGTTTTCAAATAAAAGTTGAAGAATTGTTCTATTCAGATTCTACACTCCTCAAGTTGGAATAATTACTTGCTGTGCTCAAATTTTTTCACGATTTGTGAGGAATGGTTTAATTACCGTCGTGTTAGGATAGGCAGGGGGTACCCCGGGAGACGATGGACTCTTCACAACAGTTTCACACTGCATCAGACTCTCTTGGATACGGTAGATGGCCATTTTCTCACCCTGGAAGTAATGTATTTCAATGTTAAAAAAAGAAAAAGAGTATTTTATATACATACTACGAATACTATGTACAAGTGAAGATATAATACACAACAGAAGTACCTTCCATGTAGAAATTAATGTGTACAAGTGAAGATATAATATACAATAGAAGTACCTTCCATGTAGAAATTAATGTGTACAAGTGAAGATATAATACACAACAGAAGCGCCTTCCATATAGAAATGAATGCCAAATGATGTCGTCAAATAACATAACACCTTTTGACTATTAGATCGAGACAGTCAATCGAATATCACCAATAAGAGCATTCACCGTCTAACATTGTACATCGCCATTCTATTTAAAATTAAATATGTATTTGCAAAGTAGCTAGTTTTGTTGCTAATTTCGATTTTCTTCAGATTACATTTCACTTCACTGAAAGTCACTGACCAGGTCTGTTTTCAATTGCATTGAAATCCAACTAAATCGATTATACGTTCCGTATTTGTTTGGTAAATCAGTATTTCAATTCTAAATATGCTTCTGATAATGCTGCAAAAAGGTATAACTGATTTTTAAATTTTCATTATGCAACAGATCGATATTTGTAAAATCAATCAGATTGTTAGCAAAGTCTGCCATCTAAGTTTCAATAGATCGTAACCTGTTCCTCTTCCTGGGGGTCGGGCGGTAAGAGTATAAAAATGTACATATAACATTGTTGTATATGAAGTTTTCAATTTCCCTTACTTTAGGTACACTAAATAAGTTTACATTGCATATGAGCAGTGAGAATATTGATAGGGTTGGGTTAGGTTAAGTTACCTGAGAAGAGTTGTGATGGTGCTGGTTGTTGTTGGTTTGCTGGCCGGGCTGCGTGGCAATGGCGCTCGTGATAAAGTTCATCAGCTCCGAATCGTCCTGCGTGTACGTCTCAGGTACGATGTCCATCACCTCATCCAGGATGTCCGAGAGCATCGTGTCCGAGGTCACGTCGCCCAGGTACGCGACTCCGCCACCCGATCTGCACAAACAGTATCATAAACATTAATAAGGATATCAAAGATGAAGGGAAGTACCTGAATATTCAGATATGGTCACTAACATAGCATAAGTATTCAAGCGACAATTTGATTCGATTAGTGGTTTGTCATCACAGCAATACTTCAAAGAGACCATGAATTGTCTCTCCCAAACTGTGAGTGTTTTTATGATTTGTTTTTCTAATAATCTTCAGAAGCACACAACATCTGAAGTGGTAATTTTATCATTTAATTTATTTATCAATAAGAGTGCCCTGTTTGTTGAGTTTTATACAGAAAGCAAAAGAATAGATGATGTGACACTATCATACTGCATATACTGTGGTGTACTTGATATTTTTAACACATTGTAATCGGATCACGTATTAATACGTTTTTAGCAAATTAATGCTAGAGAGCGGATCACGTATTTATACGTTTTTGATAGATTGTTAGTGGAGCGCGGGTCACGTTAAAATACGGGTTCCAATATACTTGAGTTTTCGCTATATAGCGTGTGTAGGGTTGTAGCCATGCAATAATAATTTTTATTTTACATTTAGAAATATTTTTTGTGTATAATTTGTAAAATAAAGGATGTTATGTAAAAAAAATATTATTTTTTTCAAAACTTTCCTACTTTATGTGAAATTCTGCACTAGTTTAACGATGAAGAATACATTTCTAAATATAATAAAATAAAATGAAATAAAATAAATAATTTGCAAAAAGAATTATTGAAATCAAACAAATATTTTTGAAGTTATCGCAATTTTTCTAGAGGTCTACGTTAGCGCGAAATTACGCGAAAAATCACCCGTTACCAGCACTAGTACGCGGCCGAAAACTGCCCGATCACAATGTGTTAATAAGTAAAGGCAATTTGTTTACAGTACTGTTGTAATCTCTCTCTATTTCTCATAAATGATGCATAACAAAAATAGAATCTACAAGCAAGCTCTCAGTTACAGGTTTTACATCTTCAGGAGATGTCTGAAGCAATGGCGGCTCGTGATTTTTGGGTGTACTAGAGTGCTAATAGTACAAAAAATGGCATTATTGATGTTGTTGTAGCTGAAAACGATTTTTTATTTATTTTCAAAAATTCGATTGTTTTTATGAAAATTTTCAGGAAATCCGTGAAACTGAAATTTCCTGAAAATCTTCATACAAAAATCTAATTTTTGAAAAAAAAATAAAAAAATCTTTTTCAGCTACAACATCAAGAATGCCATTTTTTGTAATATTAGCACTCTAGTACACCCAAAAGTCACGAGCCGCCACTGGTCTGAAGTACTAATATAATAATTCTGTTAGGTAGGTTAGATAGCGCCAGTGTAGTTAAAGTGATCAGACGGCTACCTGTTGTAATCGTTGGATGAGGCGGGCGCAGTGGGAGTGGCGGGGGCAGACCGGTGGCCACCCTGAAGCATCTGCTGCAGGGGACTGAGCCCGCTATTCTGATTGTTGCTATTATTATTGTTGTTATTGGCCATCTCGTAGCCGGGACCCTTATTGCTACAACAACGAATACAATAATTAGTATTATACAAGCGCAGGAACCATGAAAAATCATGAGATATTATAATTTTAGGATTTGTGAAGCTGAAAGTTTATGTACAGAGTACATCTGAACAAGGACAATTACTGCAGAACGATTAAGAAAAAATATTAATGAAAATGTACCAATTCAAAGGTAGATCCAATGTTGAAAATGAAAATGATTTTCTATTAAAATATTATACTTAGCTATTTGCTTTTTGGCTTAAATTTAAAGTCGTTGAACCAGAACTACACAATACACGCACACATAACTGAATTTAGTGTTTTTGATGATTTAATGAATATTATCAAAAGCCAAAATCAGATAAAATAACACTTATTTTAGTGATGACTCATTTTATTAAGAGCGGGAGTCTCGGTACCAGCACAATATATTCGTAATGCCTAAAGAGTTGACTCAATTAAACAATGGCTCAATTGAATGGGAGCCGTGAGCTCTTGCGTACGAGCTATGAGAATACTGTACTCGCACAATACAAGTCGCCCGGTACGGCTCCACCGGTACCTAGTTTGGATGGTCCAATCGGGGGCAATGCATCAGCAGAAGAAAAGTGACTTACTTATTGAGCAGAGTGGTGAGCGCCTGGTTCTGATAGGTGAGCGGTAGCCTCTGTATCTGCTGTTGCTGCAAGAGGGGCGGGCGCGGGGGGAAGGGGCGCTGGTTGAAGTGTGCGTTGGGCAGTGGCACAGGGGTGGTGAGGGCAGAGGGGCGGCGTGCCAACAGCGAGGCCAGCATGCGGTTCTTCTCCCACAGCTTGCTGGTGTTGCCCGACTGGCCGGAGCCCGTGGAAGACACCTGCGAATTACCACCGTAGAACTAAATTCATTATTGACATAATCGTTTAAATATTATACATATACTTGGCTATTTTCTGAGATCAATATGTGATAAATGCAAGCAATGGGTGACAATTCTCAGGACATCAACTTGAAACCTTCAATTGTCCCTGTAAATGGAATATAAAAATTGAACTCATTTATTTGGTGGACCAATTTTAGTGTATAAGATCGAGTTATGTAACTCTAATGAAATGACATAACAAAATTCTAGTAGATAGGATTCAACAAACAAAAAAATATATGTATATTTCTTGCTAGAGCAATCCCGATGAGTTACAAAATTGAATAAATGGATTAAATCAATGAATTAACTAACCAGCATGTCTGCCAAGAAAATAGAAAGAACACTTAAATATAATAAATGGTAGAAAGCAAAGAATACCAATAACAGAACATGAGGTGATGAGGCAGAGAAAAAATCAGTTAAAAATGAATGCATATAAATCTCAGTTTCAAGTAAAGAAGTGTAACAGTAAAGTATAGAAGGTAAATATATATTCACCTGCTGCGGGTCTGTGGAGTGCGGCCTCTTGATGCTCTGTTCCTCCTGCTGGAGCTTCCTCTTCAACGCTGACTTTTGTCCTCCCAGGCCCAGCAGCTGGAGCAGGTCCTCCCCTCCCGAGCCCCCCCCCACACTGTTGCCCACACCCTGCATGGCCTCGGGCCCGCCGGCTCCTCCACCTGTACCCCCCTCCTTGAGAAGTTGGGTGAGCAGCTCGCTGGGGGGGTTGTTGCGTCTGCTGCGCTGCTCAGGATCCTCTTCGTCGGATTTGTCGTTCAGGAGCTGGAGCAAGTTATAAATTAGTTGAGAGCTTTACGAAGCTACGTCTGATGCTAGCAGATGTTCTTACTATGCCAACTTTCCCTAGGAATTGGCTAGGAATTGACTGTTTATAGAAAATATTGAGTTCCGTAATCCAGGGATTTAGAAGTGACTAAGCGACAAAAATAATTTCCTGCTGTGCTGATAACACATATTACAAAGACACTAATAGAATTCATCTCAAATAAAACATTCTCTAACAGGTGATGTTAGAATAGCCTCAAAGGCTCGACATGCTGGGTTTCTTCAAGTCAGATTGTATGTACGCAAAACCGCCGGTTGAATTATTAACATTCCCTTTGTCGAGCCTTCAGAATAATAATAATCTGGTTGGTGGTTCAACATGGTCGGTTCTGCAAGTCAGATTGAGTGGAAGGCCTATTAATACACTCATCTTCTGTTATATCCTATAAAATCAGTTATATCCTATAAAATCAATACTACAAAAAGGACCTTCGAAGACAAGTCTCGTAAGGTTTAGAGTATGAGGTTTAGTTTTCAGATAGAGTAAGAATGTACTCTTTGAAGTGCATGTTGATTTATACAATTAGTGATTAACAGGTTCACTGCCAACTCGAAGGAGTTTGAAGGTTTCGAGAAACTTTGCACTCGCCAATATAACTTTCATTGCTCAGTGTTCGTCCAGCAACTGTCACAAAATCTTGCTTTTATGCCGGCTTTGTGTTTGAATGAATAAAAAATTGCTGTCCGCAGGGCTTTCTAGGCCTCTTGGGGTTTTCAAAGCCTTCACTATCCAAGGCAGGCAGTGAGCCTGTTAAAAATAATTTGTTACTGAACTAACCCTGAGTAGCATGTTGTTCCCCGGAGGTCGTGGCGGATGTATGGGCGGCGTCGGGGGAGGTGGACCCTCCCCCTGCTGCCCCCGTTGCGCCTCGTCTTCGTCCTCCTGATTCAGCAGTCCCTTGAGGATGAGGTTATTCCCAGCCG
Organism: Hesperophylax consimilis; assembly: GCF_061612785.1. Lineage (NCBI taxonomy): Eukaryota > Metazoa > Arthropoda > Insecta > Trichoptera > Limnephilidae > Hesperophylax > Hesperophylax consimilis. Next base: position 5,931,051 of record NC_142839.1, on the reverse strand, counting down.
GTGTGACAGGCGGTGTTGAAGAAGGCGCCGTACTTGCCCCACTTGAAGGAACGTTTCCAGGCGTTCCCGGAGTGTTAGGAGCCGCGTGATCACTCAACGGATTGGGAGTGGATGCAGGTGATTCCCGCTTGCTTAAAAGATTACGCAATCTGACTGAATCGGGTTCGTGTGCGGGAGGCGTGGGAGCACTTGGGGGGGGTAATGGCGTCGTCGAAGCAGCAGGAGTATGTGGCGTTCGCGGCGTAGGTGGCCCGGAATGCACGATGTTGGGTTTCTCTTCCATCTTGTGGTCTTCCATATTGAGCGGACTGAAGGGGAAGGAGCTGAACCCCACGGAGGGGGAACTCCGCTCGGGCCACGTGGTGTGCGGGAAGTAGTCCAGGTCGAACTCTGAGTTGGAGAAGGAGAAGGGCTCGGGGGCGGGGGAAGGGGGAAACTGTCCATTACGCGGACCGCCGTTGCCGTTGACCACGGCCGAAGACATCAGGGGACCCCCCACAGGGGGGTTCTGACCGATGTTATTGTTGTTGCCTGATTCTAAGAGCGTTATCTCAGCATCACTGGAAATAAAAAGACAATACCATTAGAAATATAAATAAACTGTATTGGGTAGCCTAAGCCAATTCATTACTATTTTCGTCACTAACCACATTACACAATGTGTGAATATGCTTCCAGCACTATTTAAGAAGCCGTGGGTGTTCTTAAACTGACCTAGATTAGATTTTTGGCATTGTCTATTGTGTTACAAAAATCGTTTTATAGGTTTTTAGCATTTTATGAAGAGATGAGTTTAAAGATTGCCACTAAATTAAATTTGTGTTGAATGCTGAAAATTAGTTAAAATAATGAGGATACTCACGACAGCACTGTGAACGTAGTCATCACGAAATCGCCTTCGTTGGTCACGGGGTTGTGCGGGAACATGCGCGAGTGTGGGTGCGCCGCGATATAAGGCAGGTTGGGTGCCAGGCGCAGGCGGGCCGGGGGGCCGGGCAGGGCGTGGGGAGCCCCCACCGCACTTACCGCCCCCCGGAGGTGTTCAGTCACCCGGGCCGTGTCTGACGGATGAAGGAGTTCTTGGAGATGTCGGCCTTCCAGACCTACTATCGTGGAACCTTCCATCACTGAGAGCAAAATAATATATTAGTTTATATTATCAACTAAATATAGTCTTCCTAAGGTATTGTCAGAACTAAAAAATAACACTACCATTGCTCCGGCAATATCTATTAACCTGTGAAACACCAGACTCTTTTGAGGGAAATCAAAAATGAACTCAAGTGTTTCAAGTGCAAGCGATTCTGTTAAAAATTTTATGTACTTTCTCATGGCATACAGGTTTAAATCGCGTATCAAAAAATTCCAGCTAGGGCGAACTTCCAATGCCAGCAGCGCATGAATGGTTTGTCGGCGGGAAAAAATTCTTGTCACTGGTGTACAAACGGCTTTCCAAAAGTTAAGTGACATTTTTAAAATCATAGAGATAAAAAAAAATAAAATAAATATACATTAAAAGAAAATATATTTTTAAGTATTAAGCTGGGCTCAGCATTACAAACGCAGAACTTTTCTACGTAACTAGAAAAAAAAAATTAAAAACTATCAAGTTTTCAATGTACAAAAATTGTTTTATTTAAACTAAAATAAACTTATCTGAATACTCCATTGCTCAACATAAATACTCAACCAGAGCAATAAGCCAAAATATACAGGTTATTCCCAAAATTTGAATTTTTTGGACAAATAAATATTAAATGCCCTACCAAAGCAACAGACAAACAAAAAGCAGAAACTATTATTTTAAAAATAAAGTCTGCTTATGGCTGAAAGAAGTGACTGATAATCAACTTGTAAACATTATAAAGACAATGTAAAGACACCTGGATAAGTTGATAAAAACTACTACGGGGCGCCTCAGAACAGGAAACCCAAATGGGGGGATAAGAAGGAAGTGAAAACTGTAACATAGATTATTCTTATACATATTCTTTAATAATATGTTTTATACAATACAGTAGAACCTCGTTAATTCGAAATCCAGTGGACATCAAAAATCAAATTGAGAATTAACAAATTCCCACGTAATTCGAAATTTTATGAACAAAAAAAAAAAAAAACCGCGAAAATCGGGTTCCTCGGCCGCCCCTTCAAATTCGGGTGGTATCTTGGAGTAACCTCGTATTAATACCAATTATTCCCGTTTAAATCGAATTTTTGCAGCCGATTTCCATTGCGATCGGCCCTTCAAGTTCAGTTATTCTAAGCAAATTCATAAAAATACTACACATTTTCGAGCAAATCAAATTTTCGCGGCCGATTAACGTCGCGGCCGATTAACATCGCGGCCGTTTAATGTCGCGGCCGATTAACGTCGCGGCCGATTAACGTCGCGGCCGATTAACGTCGCGGCCGATTAACGTCGCGGCCGATTAACGTCGCGGCCGGTCCTTTAAACTAGGATATTCGAAAAATAGGATACATTTATGCCTAAACCGAAATTTCACAGCCGATTTTGGTAGCGGCCGATTCTTTAAATTCAGATATTTGAAGTAAATTTCGTAAAAATGTCAAACTTCCGCGTGAATACAAATTTGGCAGCCGATTTCCGTAGCGCCGGATCATTTAACTCATATTATATTCAAAGTAAATTAAGTAAAAAATACGATATTTTCAGCGTAAATTGAAATTTCGGAGCCGATTTCCGCCGCGCCGGATCTTTGCAATTCAGATATTTGAAATAAACTCATAAAAATGCGATATATTTACGCGTAAATCGAAATTTCGCAGCCGATTTCCGTCGCGGCCGATTTCCGTCGCGGCCGACCCTTAAAATTTAGATATTTATAATAAATTCGTAAAAATGCGATATATTTCCAAGTAAATAGAATTTTCTCGGCAGATTTACGTCTCGGCCGGCTTTTTAAATTCAGATATTTGAAGTATATTCGTAAAAATATGTCGTATTTCCGCATAAATTAAAATTTAGCGTTCGAATTACGTCGCAGCCTACCTTTTGAATTCAGAAATTTGGTGTAAATTCATAAAACTACGGCATATTTCCGCGTAAAACGAATTTTCTCGGCCCTTCAAACTCGGATATTCAGAATAAATTGGAAAAATACGACATTCCAGTGTAAATCGATACCGATTTACAAAATAATAATACTAATTAGGGCGATGTATAACCACGTAAAAATACATTTTTCGGCTTACACTTAAAAATACAGATTCAGATTTACGAAATTTTATGATTTATTTTTGCAAAATTCGAAGTTTTTCGAATTACACAAACAAATTTTCGTGTGCGGACATAAATAAATTTCGAATTACGAATTAAAGAATTTCGAATTAAAAAATCATTTTGTATGAAAAAAATTTTCTGTGGATATTTTTTTGGCAAAAATTTGAAATTACGCTTTTTTTCGAATTATCGGGGTTCAAATTAACGGGGTTCTACTGTATATAACTTACTGTAATTACCACGTTAAGTCATAACCATGGACAAACTTGGCTTTTAGAAACTAATAATTTATTTTTAAATTGAGAAACTACCTAATGTCACTAGTAAGTTAGTATATTAGTTCCATTGTCACTTGTCTAGCTCATTGTACGCACGCCTGGTGCCATCTGGACAAAACAGTCGGACAATGCTAATTTCTAATCGAGTGTTGAACTCACGTAGGATCTTCCCCTGGGTGTCCAGCTTGAAGGTGAGTTGATGCAGCGCGTGCGGAGGCGGGCCAGGGACGGGCGCGGGCTCCTCCTCACGCCGGATGACGCAGAGCACCGAGGGACCGTGCTCCGCCTCGCGCACCAGGCACGCGCTCAGCAGCACCTCTGCATAGAGGTCCGTGGTGCCGTCCTTGGCTGCAAATCAAATAACAATAAAAACGTTAGTTAATATTATATTAAGTTGGCTCGATTAACATATACGCCGCGTATGTACGCATGAATAAAACGTGCCCCCTACACGCATATATTTAGGCGTTCAACTTTAAAGGCTGTGTACTAGGTAAATATGTTACAAATCAGCGGATAAGTGAATCAAGAAATAGGTGGAACCTTTATCTTACTGACATTTGGAGTTAACCAGTTCAAATATTCTTAATGATGTAATGTCTGTGAATGACACTAAGGTGATAATGATTTTTACTATGCCTCACTGTTTATAATATTATAGCCATATCCTGTGTCTTGTTTATTTGTGTGTTTGAACAAAATTCGGGAGAATTAATTAACCTTTTAAGATAAGCAAATTATAAATCTGTCAACTAATAAGATAGAAGTTTAAAAAATTAGTTATGATTGTCCAAAAGAGAGCCGAGTACAAGTGATATTGTACATCAAGAAAGGTTAATCAACCGTCAATAGTTTAACCAAACACTGAGGGGTCGAGAATCGGTCTGTAATGGTCCATTAGGTTGGGTCTTGTAAGAGGAGAGTACTCATATGATGAAGTTGAACAAACTTTAAACATTTCTTCTTTGGAGAAACGTAGAAGGGACACTGATCTGATTTGCATATTTAAGATTATCAATGGTATTACAGACTCACCTGCTTTGTTGCAACTTATCCAATTCAACATCCCTTCCCGTAGACTCCGAAATAATGAATTGCTGTTCGTCAATCAACATTCTACCAATTATGGATACCATTCTCCTTTGTCTAGAATGTCGAGACTTGTCAACTCACTGTCAAGTCAAAGCATTGAATTTTGTGGTATATGCCTAAATGACTTTCGACAGTCAATACGCAATGTCTAATTTCTAATGCCCTTTTAACCATCTTCATGCTTTGACTTATTATTATCTCCCATTCTTACTTTTATATTATTATTGTCATTATTATTGTCTTCGCTCCTCATTTATATATGCTCTCCTTTCACTGTCATCTCTGTTTATAAAACTTATTCGTTTAATTAATATGTTGTTAATGGACTATTTGTCCGTAAATAAATAAATAAAATAAAATAAAAATTACACCATTGTAGAAGGGCAATTTGACGATAACATCAATGTTGACAGGGGATTCAAAGAACTGTGTCTAAGATGTTGTGGAAGAAAACACTTTTTAAATGGATTACAGTAGAACCCCGTTAATTCGAACCCCGATAATTCGAAAAAACGCGTAATTCGAAATTTTCGCCAAAAAAATTTCCGCAGAAAATTTTTTTCATACAAAATTTTTTTAAATTCGAAATTCGTTAATTCGTAATTCGAAATTTATTTTTGTCCGCGCACGAAAATTTGTTCGTGTAATTCGAAAAAAATTGATTTTTGCGAAAATAAATCATAATATTTCGTAAATCAGAATCTAAAAGTCAGCCGTGGCGGTAAAACGCCGAAAAATGTATTTTTACGTGGTTATACATCGTCCTAATTAGTATTATTATTTCGTAAATCTGAATCGATTTACACTGGAATGTCATACTTTTTCAAATTTATTTCGAATATCCGAGTTTGAAGGGCCGAGAAAATACGTTTTACGCCGATATATGTCGTAGTTTTACGAGTTTACACCAAATATCTGAATTTAAAGGGTCGACCGCGACGTAACTCGGCCGCGAAATTTCGATTTACGCGTAAATGTATCGTATATTTACGAATTTATTTCGAATATTTGAATTTAAATGGCCCGCTGCGACGGAAATCGGCTGCGAAATCTCGATTTACGCGTAAATATATCGTATTTTTACGAATATCTGAATTTTAAAGGTTCCGCCGCGACGGAAATCGGACGCGAAATTTCAATTTACGCGGAAATATATCGTATTTTTACTAACTTTACTTCGAATATCCGAGTTAAAAAATACGGCGCCACGGAAATCGGCCGAAAAATTTCGATTCACGCCGAAATATGACATATTTTTTACGAATTTACTTCAAATATCTGAACTTAAAAGGCCGGCCGCGACGAAAAACTGCCGATAAAATTCGATTTACGCGAAAATAAAATCATATTTTTGCGAATTTATTTCGAATATCTGAATTTAAAGAGCCGGCCGCGACGGAATACGGCCGCGAATTCTCGTTTTACGCGGAAATATATCGTATTTTTGCGAATTTATTTCGAATATCTGAATTTAAAGAGCCGGCCGCGAATTCTCGTTTTACGCGGAAAAATATCGTATTTTTGCGAATTTATTTCGAATATCTGAATTTAAAGAGCCGGCCGCGACGGAATACGGCCGCGAATTCTCGTTTTACGCGGAAATATATCGTATTTTTGCGAATTTATTTCGAATATCTGAATTTAAAGAGCCGGCCGCGAATTCTCGTTTTACGCGGAAATATATCGTATTTTTGCGAATTTATTTCGAATATTTTAATTTAAAGAGCCGGCCGCAAAGGAATACGGCCGCGAATTCTCGTTTAACGTGGAAATATATCGTATTTTTACGAATTTAAATTCAGATATTTGAAATAAAAGGCTGGCCGCGACGGAAAATTACCGCGAAATCTCGATTTACGCGGATATATATCGTATTTTTACGAATATCTCAATTTAAAGGGTAGGCCGCGATCGAAATCGGCAGCGAAATCTCGATTTACGCGTAAATATATAGCATTTTTACGAATTTATTGCGAATATCTGAATTTAAAGGGCCGCCGCTACGGTAATCGGCCGTGAAAATAAAGAATTAATTGGTATTAATACGAATTTACAACTAAAATACCATCCGGATTTGAAGAGGCCGCCGAGAAAGTCGATTTTCGGCGTTTTTTTTTTTCATAAAATTTCGAATTACGTGGGAATTCGTTAATTCGAAATTTGATTTTTGATGTCCCGTGGATTACGAATTAACGAGGTTCTACTGTATTAAGTTGATGAGCAAATTTCAATGGCTGAAGAAGGGGATAGGCTTTCCGGGTGAGATATATTCCAACCCTTATGTGATGAAGCAAACTACTTCTCAACAGTTGATTAATCAATAATCAGAATTAGCAAAATTAAAATTTTAAAAAAAAAATCTTATTCTAAAATTTCCTGAAACAATAAAACATTTAAAAAATTGCCTGGTCACTACGAAAACATTGTGTAGTCTGTGGTCACTATGTAAACATTGTGTAGTCTGTGGTCACTGTGTAAACATTGCGCTTATTTAGGCAACAGTGATCGACAATAATACAAAAATAACTTCTCAATAATTTCTGGAAAAAAGAGGTGTCAAATTTTTTGAAAAAATGAATCATCACCATAATCGCAACAACAAAAAACTTATTTTATGGGTTTTCTTTTATATTTTCATTTTAAATTATTATTATTGAATATATAAAAGAAAAAAACAGCAATTAAAATGGAGTTCTACAAATTAAACATATCAAAAATAAAAAAATTAAAATCATATTAGTAAATCTCATTTTAATACGCTCGGTAGTCACTTGAGGCTGGGCACTACATAACTGTTAACAGCGCAAAGAATACTAAAACAACACATATTTCTACGTAGTTACTGATATTATCAATTCCTTGTTAATAGAGTAGTGGATGCATGGAACAAACTTTCATAACATGTCATCGATTATACTAACATAAACCAATTTAAAGCTCGATTGGATTCTTGTTTGGAGAGAAGAAAGGATTATTTTTAATTTAAAACAACTCAATCAGATACAAGTTCATCAGCAGAATGCTGCCTGCTTATTAAATAATTTTTGACCGGTCAGTGGTTGAGTGGGCATAGCGCTTGGGTCTCACCCGAGCGTCGCGTGTTCGATTCCTCGGCTGGCTAAGTCCTCCATCACAACACAAGCAACATTTTCGGCTTTCTGTGGTGGTAGTAGGAGATTTTCAAACATTGTTGGGTTATTCGTAACCCGGGAATGTTTGTCTTTCTTTTAAAAAAAAAAAAAAAAAATTATTTTTATTATATTCAAAAGTATAGGCAAATTTTGGTCAAAAACATTGGGAATGGACGGCATCTGGCTGTTATTTCCAACGGCTAGTTATATTTCGGTAGACCCAAAGAGCATAATAGTAAAAGGCTTGTGTTGTGTTGTTTACCGTTGGGGTCGCCCTGGTCGGGCTTGACGAGGAGGCGCGTGCGTGCGGCCCGCAGGCGATCGGCGCGCGCCCAGCCCAGCGGCGCAGCGCCCTGCAGAATGGGCAGCAGCTTGTGGTGGTCTCCATGGTGCAGGTAGCTGTAAATGGACTGGCGGTGCAGCTCGGCACGCTCCCACCGCACAATGTCTCGGATGTTCTCCGTCACGCACTCAATGTCCCCGTCACAGTTGATCTCCAGCAACACCCAGCCCAGTGTTGTTGTGTAGTGCTTCAAAGCCTAAAAACAACAAACAAGCGCACAAAACATTATTATTTATTATTTCATTTACTACATTTCTCTCTGCTAAATATAAAAAAGGGCGGCAATTCTTAATCTAAAGGCAAATTCATTTCTGAGCGCTGTTCTCAACGTTCCAGCCAGCCATCCCTAGACTGCTCATTACATTCACTTCCCAACACCGTTCCGAGCAACAGATTCCCTTCAGTATTCCAGTAACAGTAACTGCTTTCTTTCTGGTGATCATACAGTTGTATTGTTATCTTTACATTCACTTCCCAACGCCATTCTGAGCAACAGATTTCCTTCAGTATTTCAGTAACAGTAACTTCTTTCCTTTTGGTTATCATACAATTGTATAGTTATCTTTACATTCACTTCCCGACAACGTTCCGAGCAACAGATTTCCTTCAGTATTCCAGTAAAAGTAACTACTTTCCTTCTGGTAATCAAACAGTTATATAGTTAATAAATATCTTAATAAATTATTGCTAGACTCCAGTTATTTTAATCATTATACATTTATATACAAGATTATAATAAAATGGTAAACAACAATTAAATTAAATGTAATTGAAGCAATTCAAAAGATAAACATTAGTAAGATAAGTAATTCAATTACAAATATACAAGAATGTTTATCATTTTCTATTCCTATGTAAAAAAGCATCAATAATATTTAATTAAAAACTACTGCATTCAAAAATTTCTGAAAGATGTGAAGTCACAAGACCATTTTCGTCAGAAACAATTGTATAAGAAAAGCTGGGAAGTCATATTTAAAAATTTCAAAATTTAGAAGAAACAAAAAAGGAAATCATCAAATAAGAGGATAGTCAGCGGAGCATCATTGACAAATAAGACAAGTTCTCTTCATCTTGCCTGGTTCGAGTAGGTAGTTCATTAAACTGTGTCAGATGTTTGATCAATCATCAGTTAATTTAGTTTACATGTTGAATATCACATAACATTTCATTGAAATGCACAGTATAAATAGGTTCACGTAGTACCAAGAGCCTTGAGACAGTGTCTGGAAATGCGCTGATAACTAAATATAAACTAACAAGGAAAAATGTGTCACTTCCAACGAAGGAATTATTTAGCAACGGCTTTATCGCCCACGCCAATACAAACACACACCGTACTTTGAAAGCTACAATGTTCAATTAAAGTACAGTTATTATTGGAATTGTGAATATTGTGAAACGATTAGTAGAAATAAAATAATGTCACTTTTATACTCAACTCAAACTAGTTCACATTTGTTGTGCAAGATTAGAAGAATGGCTTTATTTGTATCATTCTAGTTTTATATTCAAAAAAGTGAAGCAACTCTTACATTGACAATTGAGTCCTTTTGCAGAAAAACAGCGTTATCGAAATAACGCTGTTTTTTTTTGCAGATCCGTTCAAATTACGTGCCATATATTCAACTATATTCACAGCAAAGTCTCAACCACAAACGGTAGGTAATGCAAGGCCTATGTATGGTACCAGCCGGTAGATCGCTCTCAAGACAAGTCAGCCATTACTCAATTGAATGTGACAGTTTATGCAACCGGCACTTGGCATGTTTTCATTATTACAGTTATAAGTTTTTTTTCTGCATTGTGTTATTTGTTAATATGCGTAACATGTCGGGAAATTAAAAATTTTTGTCAACAAAATAAAAAAAATGATTTATGGAAAAATAGCGTTACTTTATCTTTTTAAAACTTCAGTTTTGTTTTCGTGAATGAATGCAAATCTTTGAAGTGGATATTAGCCCACTTCCTGCAATCAGATTGAGCTGAAATTCGGCAGATAGACTCATTGTCAATGACAATGCATTCTATCAACTTTTGGTGCTAATTATGCACGCATACCCACGCTCACACACATTATTATAAAATTGGATGACATTATATTTAATAAATAGATATTTACAGCAGTTATTATACAAAATACAAGTTGGTTCTATCCAATTGGAATTTGGCTTAAGTGTTAGCGTAGGAGTCCAGTCCCTGGGGAGTAAGGTTCAATCCTCAGTTCAACCAACAAAAATACATCTATTAGTAAAAATAGAAGTATTAAATTTAAAAAAACTTAGTGTTTTACAGGTTCATTTTTTACATATAAATTTATTTGACTTTCGATGTGTTCGATGCTCACTACAGTCAAATGAAATGTTTAACAGCCAATATATCTCAGAAACCACTTTTTCACATAACTATGACTTAATTGCAGTAATGATTACTAAACCAACAAGCTTATGCTGCACATAGACATGAGTTAAAACGCGCGAGCCAAGCCACGAATTACATGAAAGGAACGAAGCAACCGCAACCATTTTGTGCCATTTGCGGTGTTGTTTCGTTCCTTTCCCATAGATCGTAGTTCAGCTCGGCAGTTCGGCTCGCATGTTTATACGCAACCTTACAACTAAGACGGTGATAACCACCTGAAGTTTCACAAAATGGACATACCCCTGATAGCTCCGTTGAACAGTGCCAGTACAATATTGTGAAACTTCAAGGGTGAATATATATGAAGGTGAAATATAGACCAAGTATTCTAAATTACCAGTATCACGATAAAACAATTCCTAACAATTGTGTATATTTGTACCCTTTGCACATGATTTGACTAGCTATTTACGCCAACGTGACTGGCGCTCGCTCCGTTCCCGCACCAATATTGCGTTCGGTCTAGCGTGAAGTGGACACAAAAAGGTTGTGTGTATGTTGCATTTACACAATAAAGAACTTGAGTGATATCTATATCTATAGTATATATTCATATAGATCAATAAATACTGTTTCTGAATATATAAGTTTTATTATTCCACTGCAGATATGAATGGGAAATAAAACCACTTGTTTATAGAGAGCATTGTGGACATAACCTGAGCATGTCTGTATATTTATAGTATTATTATTAATTAATGAGCAGACAGCATTTTGCTGATGCACTGATATCTAATTCACAATAAGTCAATTCTTTCTTCTCTCCAAGTGAGAATTCAATAGAGCTTTAAATTAATTTATATTTTTGTAAAATCGATGGCATGTCGTAGAAGTTTGTTCCATACATTCACTACTCTATTTGTAAGGAAGTGTTTCTTGGGATTGGATGCAAAAGGTGTTTTATTCTTTTTTTAGTGTCCACGCAGATTTACATTTTTGTGTTGGTAGTGAAGATTTCAAATATGAGGCAACTACAATGTCCAGATAAAATTTTGAAAGTATCAATCAAGTCTACCCTTTTTCGTCTATCTTTTAATGTTGGTAATACTAGTTCCTTTAGTCTCTGTTCATATTGCTGGTCTCTGTGCCCTCTCTATAAGATGTTTACAGGGTGTCCAGAGGTAAAGTGCGCTAACTTCGGGAGGTGATTCTACACGACGGTAGAAGTAAAAGAGATGAATAACTTTTTTCGAAATTCCAATGTTTTAAAAGTAATTTTTAGGTGAAAAAGTTGAATTATTTGGATAGAAAAATAAAAGTTCTTCTACAAAAAATAACTAACTTTGTATGGGAAAAAACATACGAAAAAAACATTTTGAAAAAAGTTAAGTTAACTTTTTTACTTTTATTATGATCAAAATAAAATAGCATAATAGGTATGTGTTTGGTCACCTCGACAAGGGCAGAGATCTCCGAGTGGCTCTGGGGATGCGTAGAGGACACGTCTCCATGCTGCAGCGGCAGGCAAGCGGGTGGGCAGGCGGAGCAGCAGACTCCGAGGCGGCGACGCTCCAGCACCAGGCGGATCTGCGCCGCCGCCTCCTGCACGATGCCGTTCTTGTCGGGCTGCCTCACGTCTGACAGGCACGCGCCCAGCAGCTCCTCCAGCTGGTTGATGGTGTCGTTCTCCAGCTCCCGCCGCCTCTTCTCATTGTTGCACTTGTTACTGGAAACAGACAAACATTTTTTTTTTTTTATTTATTTAATATTTGTATGTTTTTTACAATAAATATACAATTTATACATATTATACAGTGTTATAAAGGTGAATAATAATAGCTTTTCCTCACCATAAAGAGACGAGGCTCTTGTGTTTGGTGAGTGAATCCTAGCTCAATTATATGGAATCATGTAAGTAAGTAAATAATATTTTTTCAAAACCAAAGGGATAAGTAAGAAATAGGCAAGATTTATCAATAATACAGTTTCAAGATTTGAAGGAAATAATAATAAGAGTAAGATATGGACTTTTATAGTAGTTTTAGGTAATTTTTTAATTTTATTTTAAATTCCTGAATATCTTCAATATTTTTTAGATATAATGGAAGGATGTTAAAATATGTTATACCTAGATAGAGATAGGTATTTTGTGTGTGCTTTGTATTGAGTTTTGGGATTTTGATAGTTTTTTGATATCTTGCTGATGAATTGAATTGTAAGTTATTTAACTGTATTTCTTTATAAATTTGTAGAATTGAATATTTTTTATATATATTGTCTATTGTGGGTACGTTGAATATTGAAAAGAGAATCTCGGTAGAAAATTTGGATGGTTTTTTCAATATTACTTTAATTATCAATCTTTGAACTATTTTAAGTGGATTTAATATATTGTTATAAGTTCCTCCCCAGCCAATAATACCATATTGTAATATAGATTGTACAATTGCATAGTACACTCTTTTTAGGTTTTCTTGTCTAAGAATATTTCTAAGTCTTATAAATATATAAATACATTTTCTAATTCTTTTGACAAGTTCACAAATTTGTTTTTTCCATTTAAAATGTTGATCTATATATATACCAAGATATTTAATTTCAGAAGTTAGACTAAGTATAGAACATTCTTGATTGCAATTAGTTCTGTTACATTTAAGTTGATGTATTATAATTTTTAATTCTGGTATTAATTTAAATTTGTTGATAGAGAATGGGATACATTTTGTTTTTTCAGTATTTAATGAGAGGAGGTTTTTATCGAACCAATTTTTTAGTATATTAATATCAGTATTTGCTAAGTTATTAACATTATTCCAATCAGTACCTTCAATTATTATGACAGTGTCATCAGCATAAGATATTATTTTTCCATTTAATCTTTGATTGAATATGTCATTTACATAAATGATAAACAGTAACGGTCCCAGGACTGTACCTTGAGGTATGCCGAAGTGACTTGTTTTTTGTTGACTAAGTACATCGTTGATTTTTACGACTTGAGGGCGTTTGAAAAGGTAGCTTTTTATCTATTCTATAGCTGTACCACTTAATTCAATATTTCTTAATTTACTTATAAGTTTGTCGTGTGATATGCTATCAAAAGCTTTTTTTAGATCTATGAAAATTCCAATGCATTTTAATGATTTATCTAATGAATTATGAACAAGACTAGTTAATTTTGCAATTGCATCCTGAGTGCTTCTACCTTCCATAAAACCGAACTGATTTTCATTAATTAATTTATTACATTTTACAAATTGGTTTATCCTTTTTTTAACTATCTTTTCAAAAATTTTTGCTATGTTCGATATTACTGATATGGGTCGGTAATTGCTAACTTCTTCTGGGTTACCAGATTTAAATATTGGAGTAATGGTAGTTTGTTTGTAGATTGATGGAAACACTCCGCTTTGGAAACTTACATTTATTATGTGTTTTAACGGTTTAGAAATTTGATTTTTAATATTTTTTAAAATATTAACTGTTATTCCATCAAAACCCGGGGCAGAACCACCTTGCATATCGTTTATAATTGATATTATTTCGTTCTCTGTGGTGACTTGGAATGTTGCTATATTATTGTCAGTATCAATACTACAGTCTGGAAATGTTATATTTGGGTCAGTATGAATGAGATTGGCAAGATTTTCCCCTACGTTCGCAAAGAAGGTGTTAAATATGTTTGCAGCTTTTGAGGGATTTTCTTTACAACATGTTTTCATGTTGTCATGAAATATAGTGGCAATGTCGTTATTCTTGTTTTTTTTCTTGTCAATTATTTCATTTATAACTGTCCACACTCTTTTACTATCATTTTCAGCCTGATTCAACTTTTGTTTATAATACTTTTGTTTTGTATTTTTTATAATATATGAAAGTTTGTTTTTATATGCTTTAAAATGATTTAGTAAATTTTTATTATTTGGTTGTTGAGTAGTTAATTTGTAAAGAGTTTGCTTATGTCGTACAGATACTACTAAACCATGAGTAATCCATGGTTTTATAGGTTTCAAGTTCGACACTTTGGATTTGGTTATTATATTATTATTTGTCGAGTCATTTATGCATTTAGATATTTTTTCTTCAAACATTTTACAACATATATTGACATCATTACATTGTAATAATTTATTCCAATTTTCTGATTCTAATTGGTGTTTTAATGTATCCATATTAAGTACTTTTTTTGAGTAATTATTTTGTTTAAATAATGGCAAAGTTGGATTGGTTAATTTATAGTTAAAAATACATGAATAATGATCAGTGATAGTTGTATGAATGACAGCTGATTTTATATTTTGGATATCAGGAATATTTGTAAAAATGTGATCTAAGCATGAGGGGCGTTGACCTTTAACATTTCTAGTATAAGAATTTATGCACGATAAATAATTGAGTTCTGCTAACATATTTAGATATGTGTCTTTATCTTTACTAGAATAGTCGTTTGCAATATTTAAATTCATATCTCCAACAATAATAGTATTTTTATTTCTAAAATTTAACAGAATATTTTTTAATTCATCTATAAATTGAGGTATTATCGATGTATGCGTACGATAAATAGCAATAATGTTATAATATTTATTTACGTCTTTAAATTCTATATTTAATATGTTAACATTACTAACATTAATTATTTCTTTAATATTGAGAACATTATACTGGTTAGAAATAAATAATCCGATACCTGAGTTTTTGTTTATTTTGTTTATTGTCGCATGGTATGTGTAGCCTGGAATAGTGTAATTGATTTCGCCTGCAGAGTGTGTCTCTGTTAACACAATCAGGCCCGGGAAAAAATTTAATTCTTTTAATGTTATAACTAATTCATCCATGTTTCGTTCTAAACTTCTAATATTTACATGAAATAGGGTAAATCCTTTTTCAGAGCAAATTAAGTTAAAATCTTTCATAGATTGACATAAATTTTCTTCAATATACATTTTTTTATCTAATGCGTTACATAAAAAATCATTCATTTTTAAGTTTTAGATTAGAGTTTAAAGAAATGAAATTTACCGTATTATTCATAGTCGATGCGCTCCCTAGCTAGTTGAAGCATTTTTTGCCGATAGAGACATTTCATGCTATCAACTCTGTGTTCTGTAGAATAATTCATAGTAAATCTTTTGTTTTGAACACAGCAATTGTTGCATGTTGGAGGTTGTTCTTTATTTTCACATTTAGACAGAATGTGCTCCTTTGTGCAATGAGGGCAAATGGGGGGCTGCGTCCTGGCGAGACATCTTTGCGCTGTGTGGCCGAACTTAAGGCAGTGGTAGCATTGAGTAAGCGGGTTACAGTCTTCTATGTATACTCTTTGGAATTTGATGTTTATTTTGTTTTTTTCTAGTAGCGTTTTTCTTAATTTACCGGTTGTTTCAATAATGTAGTTAGTGGTGTCGTTTTCTTTTCCTTCATTGTATTTGTTTTTTAGTTCCTTGATAAGCTTGATGTTGTACATACATTAACCTGTTGAAGGCTGGAGCACAAAACAGACAAAATATTAGTGGAACCTAGTTTTATTAGCCCAAATGATGAATATTTTGTTTTTCATACATTTTTCGACGCATTAAGGTCAAAATCGCATCGCAAATTATTCTAACAAGAATCATATTAAAATGTTCGCATGTTCTCCAAAGACCCATCAGCGTTCTCTGGTTAAACTATACGTTAACCAAAAAGATGAAGGATACTGTAACGCTGTCCGAAACGTTAGCTAAAGAAAGAGAAAGCGCAACATGGCATAATAGCCCAAAAATAAATCACAATAATACTTTTGGCCGTGAAAATCTAAAATCATATCGCACTATCTATAAATTGTTTTGTTTTTTTCTAAAAAAGTTACAGCTTTATTCAGAGATAAGATGAAATGTTGTATACTTGACTTCAAACAGGAAGTTCACTGTCTGCATGAGATTTCTAAAAACAACCCCTACCCCCTTTTCCCACCACTTAAACAGAATTTTGATACTTGGCTTTCAAAATAAGAGGAAAATCACTGTCTACGTCAGATTCCAATTCCAAAAACTCTGCGTAAAGCCCACCGGACTCCAGCTAGCGTTATATATTATACAAGAATTCAGAAATATTTAAAATCCATTGCACCATATTATTTATTATAGTAGTAAAATGTAGCAGTGAGTGAAATAAAAACGAGGTGTACCAATAATGATGTAAATAGATAGTAATATATTTTAGATTGCACATTTAACACTATTCATTTGTTTGCACACGCTAGAGATGCAGTGGTCTACTATCAACTTCTTCCTCCATTATTTAGTGTGATCAAACCTTCCAGAGTTAACCAACTGGCAACTGCTGATAAGAATGACTACCTCGCCTTAAGCCGCCGCATTCCCAATTTCTACCGATTTATAACAAGTTTCTCTTTAACCCTTTAAGTTTTAAGTTCCAAAAAATAGGTTATTTTTTAAGATAACATTAATTATAAAAATAGTTATTATATATAGTTATTTAATATTTTATAGGCATGAAAAAATTCACAGTGTATCTTTCAATGCAACTAAAGAATTTTTCGAGAGATTTTTGCTTTATTTAAAACGAGAAGCGTATTTTCGTAAAAGTATTTTCACTATTTTCGCTTAATTATTTTTGTTTTTTAATATAAGCGCACTCCCTCTAACATTCGTATTTATCTCCCTATATCTCCCTTCAAACCATCTTCGAACGCTTACTACGGGGCCTTAATACTCGTCCATGTTTGTAGCAGACTGCTCGACTGCAGCGGGAATTAGGTTATATATAAATATCGACTTTTGATTCTTCTGTCACTACTGCGCAATTTCTTAAAAGCTCCAATGTGAGAACAGTTTGTTTTCAATGGTTGGTTCGTCTTAATTTCACAAACAGTGAAATTAAGACGAACTGACGAGCTGACTTCAGTAAAACAAATACTATTTGGACGTAAGTTGGTCGCATATGGCACAGTGCTGTTTGGTGTGAGGGACTTTATCAAAAATCAACTCGTTAATTAAACCCGCTTAAAATAAGCACCGTGATGACGGAAACATGTAAAATCATAAACGTGTATACAGTATACAGTGCTGTTTGGTGTGAGGGACTTTATCAAAAATCAACTCGTTAATTAAACCCGCTTAAAATAAGCACCGTGATGACGGAAACATGTAAAATCATAAACGTGTATACAGTATACAGTGCTGTTTGGTGTGAGGGACTTTATCAAAAATCAACTCGTTAATTAAACCCGCTTAAAATAAGCACCGTGATGACGGAAACATGTAAAATCATAAACGTGTATAATAATAATAATATTTTGATGATTTGTATAGCATCGTTTTTGTGCCTGCATCACCTCAAGGGCACTGTATATTGGTGATATCTATGCTTACGTGCTAAGCTCGTCGAAACAAGCAAGCGAACATAAAGGGTAACTGATATACCAACCCATAGATTCAATCTGTAAATCTCTATTAGGTAATTTATAAATTTGATCATACTAAGCGTCTCGTTACAAAGTATTTTATTTACCAGTGTAGCGGTTATGTCACCGCTTCTAGGGTCATAAAATCATAACCAGACAGCATGTGTAAAACAGCCGAGACAGCAATCATTCTTACGAAACTTCGGTACCACCATACGTAGACTGCTGACTTGCATATAGGGTGATACAAACGCTCACACAATAAACCGAGTCAGCGGTCCTGCGGGTTCGAAGTCCAGACGCTACTCCAACCCGTGGCAGACGAGAACAAAGGAATCAGCAGCTATATAAGCGGTGGAGGACCTAAGTACGTCAGTCAGTCAGTCATCAATCTGCCGCCAACGATTTACTAATCTCACGAGTGACAACTGGGGGGCCCCGCGCCCCTCCGCGAAGGACATATACCCGGCTTCGCCCGTACCATCATGGACTCTATCGGGACATCATCTTAGCGCCTTGTCCGGATCGCCGTCCCTGGCAAGCGCTACTCGGATTACAAGCGCCCTGGTCCCAGCGTCTCTGACCAGCGTTTCTTCCACGCATCATGACCACCACGAGGACACGCAGCATCCTCACTGGTCACACTGCGCCCGTTCAACCGCCTATAAGGTCCGCCGCACCTTTGGCCGTCTTGTTAGCACTGGAGTGCCTGAAGACCTACGTTCTTCGCCAGTTCCTGACCTTCATCAAGTCCCGGTCACCAGCGCCCGGCGTCGACTCACTGACCCGCGCTTGACCAACACATCATCGCAGCAACCGGAGTATTCAACATCTGTCCTACATCATCTCCTCGTCACGGCAACTGACTCAATAAATGTATTATCCTGACTCTCAATAAACACCACAACAACAACATCCTTATCTTTCATTGTCTCACTACCAATTCCCATACCAGTATAAAAGGAGTGGTTGATTAATGAATGAACTTACATTTGTGATTGGGGTTTATTGTCGGACTTTTTCCTAATCTTTTTGACGGGCGCCGCGACGCTCATCTTGCCCGGTACGCCCCCCCATGAGTCCCCCAGCTGCAGCTCGCACGGGACCAGCCTGAAACACAACAAATAGCCATTTAATATACATGATCCAAACTCAATTCCCGCGAGACCATTGTCCTAATAATATCACATTATTATTATATTTTATGTCTTATTTGTATTTCTTACAATAAATATACAATTATCTACTTGTGATTTGGTGTTATATTGGAAAATAATAATAGCCTTTCCTCACCATAAAGAGACAAGGCTAGAGTGTTTAGTGAGGGAATTCTAGCTCAAAATAATAAAATCATGTAAGTAAAATAATAAAATATTGTAAATAAATAAAAAAAAATTAAAAAACGTGAGGTTTATCGACAACAGAAAAGGAGGGTTAAAAAAAAAAATAATAACTCTTATAGTAGTTTTAGATAATTTTTCAATTTAAGCTGAACTCTTGAATATTTTCGATAATTTTTAGATTTGTGAAAGGTTGTCAAAATAAGTTATTCCTAGATAGAGGTAGGTATTTTGAATATGCTTGTTGTTCAATTTTGGGACTTTAATGTTTTCGTATATATTAAATTGTAAGTAATTTAACTGTTTTTCTTTAAAAAATTGTAGAATTGAATATTTTTATACACTTTGTCTATTGCAGGTACATTGAATATTGTAAAAAGAATTTCAGTAGAAAATGTACTGGTTTTTTCAAGATTATCTTAATTCATAAAATAATTATGGCATATAACAAGGCAGAGAAGCTGTTGTTTTAAATCATCACAAAAACTCTCCAACAATTAGCTACGTAACCTTCATCATCATCATCTTCAGCTACGAAGCATTTCGAGTCGTTTTTCCATATTTTTCAATTGTTTAACGATAAAAAAGATTTAGATATTAGTATGTCCTTAGTTTTATTTCAATAATATCAATACTCGCGTGACCACGAAATATACCCACTGCAAAAAATTACTTTCTACTTTCCTAAAAATGATGTAAGCCTTGGGGGAAATATATTCCTCAAGGCCTCCTGTGTGGAGTTGTTAATGTAATAAGAAGAAAAAAAAACTAATGAATATTTTTTTTAGTGTGATATAAATTACTTGCACTTAATCATTCATTAAACTTTCTAGAACAGTATTCTTTATTTCAAAATTTATCTTTATCTCTCCATACATTTTCTTCCTTTTTATTATTATCACTCATGTATTCATCAGTTAAAGTTAAGAACCGTTCTCATCCCGGGCGAAAATACTGACATATTTATATTATAGACTTAAGTTATCATTAAATTTGTAATAACTTATCATTAAATTTGTTGTTTTTTTTCTCTCTAATTCTTTCTTATGTTTCTATAAAATAGTATTTTTTAGTTCTTCTAAGTTATTTTTATTATTACTTCATTATGATTTATACTTACATACTTATGTTACTATAAGTATTTTTTAGTTCTTTTATGTCATTGTTATTATTATTTCATGTATAACTACCACAACACGGGCATTAGCCTAGTATGGTAGTTAAAAAAAAATGTCTAAAAATGTAACTTGTAAACATTTATTAAATAATAAATAAAAAAAAATAAAAAAAGTAATAGGTACTTCAACCGGAGACCGGATAAATAATAATAAATAAATCATCAGAGTGATAATTCATCACACCTTTAAAAAGTTATATAAAGTCATGGAAAGTGATGAAACAAAAACTTTATTAACTGGGTTAAGTAGGTTAGGTTAGGTTAGGTTTAATTGTTTTTTCATCTTTTCTAATGACTTTATATCACTTTTTAAAGGTGTGTTGAATTGTCACTGTGTTGAGTTATCATGGAACCACTTTAACCATATATAATTCAATATACCTTATAACTTATATCATAGTGTACTGCGTATATCTAAATAAACGAATACATTGTTTCCTTGTGAAAAAAATAAATTATTTATACACCACGAACCTAGTTTGTTACACATTTTGACGAAATTACGGAAATACGATTTACGAGTTAGCTCAAGTGAAAAATATAAGTACTGAAAAACATACAATATAATTATAATAGACTCAGTAGTATGTGAAACTTTACGGAATAAGATTTTTCTACAATGCATATAATAATAATAATAAATGTTTTTTCATGTTTTTATTTAATAAGAAAAAATAACATTTTTATATCTAGTATAAGCCTTCAATAATTACTTGAATAATATAAATAAATCAGAAGAACGTATGCAGGGGTAGTGCAATGCAATACACATTTCTATATTTCTAATATAAGCCTAGTACTTATTCAAAAAGTGTCTCGAAACATGTAATAATTCTTATGCTAAGTATACATACGCGAGCCGAACTGCCAAACAAACTGAACCTCAACTTATGGGAAGAACCGAAGCAACCGAAAATGGCGCGAATCGCCGCTTGCAGTTGTTTCGTTCCTTTCCCGTAATTTGTGGCTCGGTTCGAGTGTATACGTACCATTAGATGTGATATAATCTGGTGAAAGATTTTAAGTAAACTAGGAAGCGATTAAAAGAATAGATAAACTTTAAAGTAATTACCAGCCCAAACTCATTTTGTAATAATTTATCCCATCACTTTGCATTTTTTTTAAAGATTTTAATCCAGCAGGACGGGGTGGATTTGCACATCTTACATGAGAATTATTACATTTCAAGAGAAAACATTTATTATAATAGTAAAGAAAAACATGAATAGTAGGTAATGATAACATAAAATAAAATATAAAGTAAATAAACATATAATTATAATAAATTAAAGTACGCGAAAAAATCAGTAGACCTATTGTATTACTAAGAAGTACCGGGAGTATCGAAAAGGCAAGGGGTATTTTTCCTTCTATCCACATGGGATCTTTATTCAGTTAGCCTGGTGAATTTATTGACCCAATTCGATAGACTAAAACAATATTCATTCGGCGGCTAAGAATAATAAACAAGGGGAATAAAAAATATAGAACAGTGCGCCCTTCGAGTCACCTCAAATACTCGCGGCGCTGAGACAAAATGTCTTTCATTACTCGAGTGCTGGTACTGTTTTAGTCAATGGACTGAGAAGTTTTTCTCTAGACTTAACGTTATTTCTATTCTTTAAAACTACATTGAAAGGGCTGAGACTTCTTACTTCCACGAGCACATCAAATAAACGAACTGAACAATTACAGGTAAGACGGTGAAACGTACCGATTTCAGAATTATAACTTCCAGGAGAATTTACGAGATTAATTTCTAGTAGACTGGTCCTCAGTTAAATACCTGATAATTATTATTGATTGGAATGATAAATTGAGATAACGTCCAAAACTGAAATGAATTAAAGATAGTGAAGTAGCTGCACGAGAAGTCACTAAAGCACTAACGAGTCAAATAATTGGATAAGATAAACTTATCTCCCAACTGGGCTAGTACTGGTAGATAGTGCTATCCAAGCTGAACGACGGGTAACGGTTAGATCCGTTTATTTTCAAATCCTATTACAAATTATTATATAATTACTTGCGGTTCTTACTTTCACGATTGCGATTACAATTTTCAATATAAAAAAATACACGAAATTTGTATCGTTAATCTAAAAAAATTCAAACAATAAAAAAAATAACGTTAAATTTTTTTTTTTAATTCTTTGACTGACAATTAAACCTACCCAGGAACTGGAGTCGACAACTCTACCAACGTCGCCGATGGCGTAGGACCGACATTTATTTCGTATATCAATCGCTGTCATTCGATTTCAGAGAAATGCGCATACTTAGACAAGTATGTACAAAGTTGATGAATGATCCGATATCAGGAAATGGGTTAATTCAAAACCTCTTAGATCAGTGAGGTTGTGATCTAGGGGGTTTTGGTTAATTTCCGCTTCCAATATTTTCATTCGTTCATTACCGAAAACAAAAGTGAAATTCAAATAGATGTATGTAGGTATTTAAAAACAGATAAAATGCAATTAGAGAAATTAATTAACCGTGCCTAAATTATTGTCTTTGCATCACTAATAATTAAAAATAACAAAGATAATATAAATTTAAATGTGTCGAAATTATTAATCTTGGAAACAATATTTATATCAAGCAATATTATTTATTAACAAAAGATTGCTTGATATAAGATTTGGTCCAAATGGCCAAATCATGCGAACATTTAACTACAGTAATTATTGTACAAACTTACGCGCATTGTTATCGACAATTACAAACACATATTTAACATAATAAAGGTAGATATTATGAGCGTATTCCGAGTAACAATACAAGCGAGGTTTACACGCCTCTACTATCAAAGCTGAAATGCTTTACGATCTATAATAACATCCACCATGTATTGTGAACATCAAATTTGAATAAGTCGACCAAACAATCGTTATTACAACAACAGCCCGTTTGATGATTTTCCAAAAGATAGCGCGAATTCGTTAACATTTTCCGAAGTAAACGAAGGCTCGAATTACGCGCGTGTATATTAATTAGGATGACTTTCAATTTGTTTACAACAACTCCATCATTTGAAATGATGAAAAGCCATCACAATATATTATGTATTTCACCAGAAACATGTTACTCTTTTTTATGTTTTGTTAGTACGTGGGAAGCGACAGATAGATAAACAATAAACTAGATGAGCCCTTTATAACATGCTATTTAACAAAATAATTGGGCTCACTTTGGGGTTGACAATAGTGTCGGACGGGATACGTTTGTGTGAGTAACGTCAAATAATAAAATGAGAAGTTGTGAATTGATAATATGAGACAAACCACAAAAATAATGAAAAATAGATCGTTCTTCAGACTTATTTTGTTGGTTCATGGGTCAGATTCATTATTAGAAAATATATTTGTTTGATAAATTATATTCGATTTTAGTAACTTCCCGCAGCGCTGGGTTTTCTCAGTTGCATTATTATGAAAAATGATTTGTGCAATGTGACTGGCAAATAGGGGATACATTCACAAGTTAAGAAGCTCCTGTGAGCATGAACATACATAGAGCATAGAGTACCTAAAAGTAATTGAAATATTAGAATGTGAAAATAGGTGATTGCAGCATTGCGAGGAATAGATATGAGTGTACTTTCTAGCCAGGCGATATTTTTTTTGTAGCCGCCATTGACTGGGAAAATACGACGAATATTTTTGTACTCTTGTGAATTATACGATTAAATAATAGGGAGGACTACCCCACCGATCATTTCCTTAATTACCTTAATTTTTCTGTCTCCGTAATATTTAAAAAAAAAAAACACTATATTCAGGTGATTTTTTGCTTATACGTATTTCCACTGCGTCCTTCAATGATCCATAAAATTCCAGTCACTCTGTATAAGGACAGAAACAATCAGCAGGTACATTTAAGACATTGAAAAACTTTGCCACATTTTTATATATTATATTATGTTACAAAATGAAGCTAATAATGTCAAGGTTCGTTCCGAATAACCTAGTGACTCGCCTACCAACAAGAGATCGTTATGACACATACAATAAATTTAAGTAACAAACAATCACGACATTTCTCCACAGGTGTAAGCAGAGCGGATTGAACATCACACGACTCTGTCGTAGCATTCCTTTCTATATCGTCTCATAAACACTGCTCAGTTAAAAATATCAATTGCATGACCATATATTTATTTATAGTTAGTGGTAGGATTAGAGATTCGGAGAAAAAAATTACAACGCCCTTGAGGTGATTTTTCATTAAAAAACAGTGCTATATAAATCATCGAAGTATTATTATTATACATTAGCACATTCCCCAGCTTAGGAATTCTCAGTAGTTGGGGAACAAGCTGAGGCATTTATTGAAATATTTACACGATAAAATGTGGTAATTGACCTAGTAAAGCGATTTGGTATGCGTTACTATAATAGTGATAGCAAAAAATCAGGTCAATCAAATAATGAGTTGACAATTATTTTTAAAAAAGTAATGACTCAGTTGCAATAATCATTTCATGAAAATCGTCATTCAAATTTTTTTAATTTATCATTGTGATGATTGCAAAGTCTGAAATGTAACAATGGCCTTGAATAAAAAATGTATTAACACTTGGATGGATAAGGGACACGAGAATAAGGCAGATCAGATCAGTATTTCAGATGTGCCTCTCGTTGGAAGCATTACATCAGAGGGTTGGTACGATTTATTCAGTTGTTCGGATCAAATGACAAATAATAAATAGTTCACGTGTTCAATTAAAACGCTTAATTATGAAATCTGGAACAAAATCATAATCACGGCCATGAATAATTTATGCGAAAACAATGGAAACAATAAAGTAATTTCCCAAATTTCGCTAGGCAAAATAAACTACGAAAATACGTTCACAACGATTAAGGTGAAAAATAAATTACAAATACGCAATCATTATTTAAATAACGTGTATATTATTACAAACCTAGCTATTTTTTTTTCATAATTAACATCTTCTGCATCATACGAGGGTTTGAACAAGCGCAAAAAGATGGCGCATTTTGCCTTATTTGTGAATTGAAGAAATATTATACTCCTCGATTTTGACAGTAGATAATATCGCAGTCTTCGATATAAAAACGAGTCCTTAGAAGGGGAAATCATACGCTAAAAAGGTGTACCTGTGTTATATTTACGATTATGATAACATTGTGTTTTTCATCATGACGAATGTAGATATAAATCGAATTATAGATATAATAGTTATAACAAATTTCTTAAAACCAACAAAATGATAAATAATTACTTAACAGCGAAAAATTGATTGAGGAAGTAGTACCTTTAACCACTTATGCAGTACATTAATGATAAAAAAAATAACTTTAAAATCTATCAGAAAAAAACACTGGCAAGACACGTACCTTACTCAACCTTTTATCACCGTGACCCAACATTAAATACACATAAGTATAAGAATATATTTTTTTATTTTTTCATGATCAGCAAGGTATACAAAAAATATATGTTCCTTCCCAGAGAAAAGGGAGTATTGCTAATTTATTAATAATAACTTCCGGTTAAAAATGGGATTGCAGGAAATACGAATGAATTAACAGTTTTCCTGATAAACTCTTAAGAAATTACTAATTATATAATCAATATGTCTGAACACATGTTGCGAAATAAAATAAATAAAAAAACACGTTTTCACGAAAATCCGAATAGGTATATCACGACGAAATGCGAAAATATTCGGATTTATGTAACACGTGTTCCGACATCGTGATAATACATTCGTAATTTACAAAAAAATTATGAGGAAACTTGTTAATAATTCATCTGCAATCCCATTTTTAACCGGATTACCAATAATTTATATAAATTCTTAATAAATTAGCAATACTCCTTTTTCTCCGTGTAAAAAGGCTATTGTTTTTTAAATAATTGGTCAAGGAAGTAATAATCCGTAATCCCTAACCTACCAACAAATTATATAAATTCGCGACCCATCAGTGATTGGGAACCTCTGGTCTAAACTATGCATGCATAATGTTTTCCCTCGTCAGTTTGGGAGGTTACACATCAATTACTTTATTTAACGCTGACGAATAATGTAAGGTTTTTGGGCATTGCGTTAAATCGACGAATCAGAAATCTTCCCAAATTATCTCGTATCTTACCATCCAAATCAAAGCGTCACCTAATTGAGAAAAATCTCGCCATCTCCTGGTCAGAGGTTAGGGCATCGAGTCGTAAGTTTGTTGTGATCGAGTCAAGTAGTTGACAACCGTTTTCCAAGTGAGATATATGAACAATAATTTGTACGTGCCCTAATTCTGTTTATCGTTCTCCGGCTGTCCCGAATAGTACCAATGGAAAAATCAGTTTGTCACGGTTCCATTTCGTAGGCAGGTGTGTAGAAATCATTTCTTAACTTTATGATGTTTGCTTTTTTATCTAAGGGTACGTATACATTTGCGAACCGTACCACGAATTACGGGATTGGAACGAATCAACTGCAAGCGGCGTTTCGCACCATTTGCGATTGCTTCGTTTCTTTCCCATAAGTTCAATTTCAGTTCGGCAGTTCGGTTCGCGGATGTATACGTAGCATCATACTTCATTTTAATTTACACGTTCTGTGAAAATAAACTAATTATTGTGATAGAATGCAGAATAATTTCAAATTAAGATGGGTAAATAGACAGATTGACCCATTTGTTGCATTGTCAATTGGCTTTTAACAAAATTTAGCATCAAAAGAATGAAACTCAGTGAAGTTGGCGATTGGATGTTCTCGATAAACATGTTCCTTGCGTGTACGAAATTAATCGTGCGTCAGAGAATCGAGCCGTATGTAGAGATGAATATTTTAATCAAATTTACACTAAAGAAATTGGCGTGAAGTAGTCATTATTATCAGCCGAACATGAGATAAGCAATTGTTTTAAAAGAAATTCATTTCTAACGCAAATATATTTTTATTATCTGCCCAGTGATAAGGTGACAACAAGAAGACAATAAATATAACTGAAACATAATAATATTATTTTATGAAAACTTTTGAGTTTTTTTCTTTGGGGTAATTTCTTCCAAGAAACCCAAATTTACAGAAGAAATAAAACTTACTAACTACGTAACTTTTTCCGCAATGTGAATCTTGGGTTTTATAAGTGTGGGGATGAGGTAGTGAAAACCGTTGTGATGGAGATAGATAACTCGGTAATACGCTGTGGAAAATACCATTTTAGATTTGATATAGGTACTTATACGATATATTTTTAGACTTGATCTGTTTGCAAGGACACACCTCACGCCATAGGGCAGTGAATTCCAAGGACATAAGTTAAACTTCAAAGAATCAAATTTCTTCATTTGCAATATTTTTACAAACGTGCGTTCTACGTTGTGGAAGATGTGAAATATGTGGCGTGTTTTATAAAGGTTGGAAAATAAATTAAACTCGAGAAAAACCAACATTTTCATCGTAAGAATCATTTCATCAGAGATCGTGTGACGAATTGAAAATATCGGGCACTTAAAGGTCGCTTCCAAAATTGGTTGAAGAATACAAGATTGGTATCAGGATGCCTTTGTCCACTCCTTACTAACCGAACATAGTTGACGCCAAGCTGTGGTGAATATTACACATGAGATCCCCGAGGCGTATGTGTGGTAAAACCATGTATGATCGTGTGAGAAATGTGGAGATCCGCAAAGAATGCAAGGCTGATGTAAGCGTAAAGAGTAAGATTAGGAAAAGGGCGCTTAGATGGTTTGGGCATGTAGAGCGAATGAACGAAGAAAGGAGTGTAAAGAGAATATATGACGAAAATGTGAATGGTAGCAGAAGTCGGGGACGCCCGAGGAAGACATGGAACGATCAAATGAAGCAGATACTTGAGTCGGACCATGTCAAGAGCCAGAATAATATAAGAGTGTGTATGAATGTGAATGAGGCAAGGAGTGTGTGTCAAGACCGAGTTGTTTGGCGGTTCGTCCTCTCTGCCTATTCCTGAGGGGAAACGGCGTGATGGTTTGTTATTAGAATTACAAATAATAATTAAGAATGAAGCTTTTTCTTTTTAAAGGGGCATCTAATTTAACTCCTTTTAAATTTAATGCACCTGCGAAACAATGTATAACTACTAAACCCGTTCTGCATTGCTTTTTTCTAATGGAGGTGAATTTAAACAATTATAATAAAAAACTTCCAACATATGACTTTTTTCGACTTATTTAATTTAGCCGGGATGTGTTAGCATTTACCCACACTGAAATTAACAAAATAAAAATGAATCGCAAAGGGATTAGTGATGTTCCCTTTTGACTGTTAAAGTAAATATCGGTGTTAGTGAGGCTCAATTTAGCCAAGGCAATCTAAAGCAATAACGCCTAGATCTATTTAAATATCCGGATCAGGTCTGGTGTGTCAAGGTGGACTCGTATGTGCTACGCCTGTTATATACTTCTACTAGTAGTAGGTACTGTGTAGTAACAGCTGAGTACAGCCACAGTAGAGTACAGTGCAGCGAGCATGTCCTGAATTAGCATGGGGGCATTATCGCTGTGACAAGCAAACACTGGCAATTCAACCAACACTGCCTATTCTCGTGCTAATACCAAATAGCAGCCCAAACTGATTGAATGGCCATACTTCTATTGTGACGTGTGAACAGAGTCCGCAGCTGTATCGATCATTGTACACTTCGATTTGATTATAATATATAATATTACTATAGCCTACCTGGCTGTGTTTGGCAGAACCAGAATATAATGGCGACTGTTGGAATTGCATCTGCACGCACTTCAAATTATTGGTAATCCGTTTAAAATGAGATTGTAGGACGTTTCCTATTAAACTTTAAGTACATTACTAATGTATCGGAACACGTGTCACACCTACCAGGTAAGTATTGTACTGTATATTTTCTCCATAAATAGTTAAGTAATAACACTGTAGAAATGTATTATAAGTTTGTACAGCGCCCTTGAGGTGTTTTTGCACAAAAACGGCGCTATAAAAGTCATCCAGGTATTATTATTATTATGCACCTGCATTTGTCATGATAATATACAATGACGAAATGCGAAAATATTAGAATTTTTATGAAAACGTGTTCCGACAACACGATAACAAAGTTTATTAGGAAACCTACCAATTCATTCGTTAATGGCCTGCAATCCCGTTTTTAACCGTATTACGAATAATTTGAAGAGAAGATATCTTAAGGTTTTCTCCGTGTTAATTGTGTCATTTGATGTTAAATTTTTGAATTCTTTAGTTAGAATTTAAATTCTTGTAGCTATATTCTGAAAAATGAAATACATTCGCTAACTTCGGGAACCTTGCAATCCCAAGTAAGTACTAGCAAGCATCAGAATGACTCAGATCTGATATATTGTGGATGATTAACAATTCAATAGCATGTTAGATCGTGTTGTTTTCTTGGGAATAAAATAGGCGATTTGTCTTACATTTAATGAAATGCAAAAGAAGTAGCGACATAAAAACAAGCTCCCGACGGAAAACGATAAGAAACGTTTCGAACGAAGGCGCACAGTGTGAGGATTGCCTTGATGAAAGCCTGTTGTTGAACTCCGGCTGTTTATTGCACCATGAGAATGTTTTCAATGTAATCTATATTATGTTAAGTCATTATTATCACACTAGCGCAGGAGCCGTGATCACCAAATCTGACTTTACTTGTCAAGATTTACGTCAAAAAAATTATTTACATACATTTCAAATATATAATTAAAATAATTTTCTGGTAAAAAAGCATTATAGGTAGGTACTTTATCGCTTGTTTGAACTCTTGATACATCAGTTCAATGTTGAAAGACACAGACAGACAGACAGACCCACAACCTAAATTAATATCTTTAATGATAATGAATTTTGGATATGGGTATCTATCATTTCTTGATGATTTCATCTGATTCATAAACGTTTATTATTGGTACCTAGTACCTATTCATTTTAATAACGCACTTAGTGAGGAATAAAACGAAATGGACGAGTCCTTGAAGTTTCGAGATAGCCATAGTTTTCCACTTGTGCCGAGTAACCCAAACTTGTCTACATACAGATAAACCCATATTCGGTCTTGTCCGCAAACCGTCAGGGTAAACCGCTGGAAAAATGAAACGCGGCACCTCAACGAAGAGCGAAATCACGGGCAAATCGTAAATAAGGCAGAGGTATCAATAATGTGGTTTTTTGACGCTGCCTCCGCCTTTTGAGCGTCGAGTTGCCCTGGCATGTTGGTTTAGGCCGTGCTGAGTTCTGCCAGAACCGGTACTGTTTTAATTACGTTCGGTATCCGGTACTGGAGTTGTGCAACACTGAACAATGTCATATTCAAGTCTGAAACGATACACTTAACGTATTAACATTCATTAATATCAAATGCCGCGCTTTAATTGGGGTTTTCGTGCGCATATTCTCGACGGCGAAACCAATTTTGCATTCAAGAAACGATATTACACGCGAAAAATAAATATTCGGGAGACACCAACATGGGATGGGAGCAAGTGTCAAAAAATAACAAGGAGGATATTCCGTATGACCAACAGATGTCAGATTTGAATACGATGTGGGCGGCGGAGTTTTATATTCGCCTTTTCAATTCTTGAGACTTGGAATCATGCAAATCCAAATGATAGCTTGCACGGTCCTTTTCGAATTACTGTGTGTAACGTATTATTATTTATGTGGTCGGATAATCAGACAAACGATGTATATAGGATGTTGGCCACCTAAACTCTGGTCGTGCCTAAACCAAACATCTGTGAGCATGTCATTAGCATTTGGAAGTTTATTTTTGAACGTGAGTTACACAGTGCGAACACGTCGGTTGTGGCAAATGCATTTTCAGTATTTACTGCTTCGGCGCCGAGATATCAGCACTCCGAACCTCGGCTGCAGCCGGTCGAGGAATCAATCTGGCTCCTGAAGCGGGGCAAAAGGGACGAGTCTTTCTGCACCACCCCTTTCAACATCATGCTAATATTCTTCCACCTTTGAAGAGGAATCCAGGAATTGATTGAATGTCCTTATTTCAATCTCAGACCTGTATTTGAGCTTTATTTACATGCATTCTCACATACGGAATCTACCCACTCTGAAATACTTCACTCCATGGGAGTAAGGAGAGAAGAATCCGGGCACATCAAGAAAATGTTCATTATTATGAGTACAAGTGGAAACAACGATCGAGGGAAGTTTTCTTATTATGTAAAAACAATCGATATTCATTGTAAATAGCGGCGTGAAGCAAACGGGAGCAAATATAAAGAAAGTCTGACCCAAAAAGGGAACAAAAGGAAAGCAGAATAAAGGAAATGGGTTATCCTACGCGGAGAGCTGACGCAAATCGTAAAGCAGTGCTGCTAAGTGCTAAGTATGAAGGACGGTGTGAAAACAACGCTGAAGTTGTGAAACAGAAAACAAGGGGAAAACAACAAAGCTTTTTGCAAATACGTGGGGAATCATTTATTAATTAATTCCCATTGTGTAACCCAGCTTCCTGGTGCAGTCGCCGGGCGTGAGTCATCCGGCGTGAAGCTGTTGCGGTAGCCGTTAGCAACCGTACTGCAGCGAGCACTCAAGTGGTTAGCTCTCCGCCACGACTCACCGGCATCGGCATCGGCATCGGCATCGGCACCAGCGTCGGCAGTAACCAAATAACTTGTACAACAATGTTCATCGATTCGTCAACCAATTTCCTCGCGATGCCGGCTAAAATAGGCATGGGAAGCACGCTCGCTTACACGCGGGCTATTTGAGAAGCCAACTAGCACGGCCAGACAAATCTACGTCCCGAATAGTTAATATTATTTATAATGTTATCACTTGCGAAGAAACACGATAACAGCGGCGTAGCCACTAACTTAACTCCCGGGAAATATTTGTGCTTCCACCAAAAATAAATTTGCACCACAGGTGAAATTTTATTTTTAGAAAATAATCACCCACGGATTTAATCGAGAAAACAAATAGCCAAAGCAGGTATGTTCGAGAACTTTTATACGACCACGAACGTTACGTCGCGTCGCTGAATGATAATAATACAATATTTGAATGAACGCTATATAAAAGCCGGAATTGCCAACACCTCCAGGAAATTAACCACGTATCGTTTGAAAACAGTAAATATGAAATATTTACGGTGTTAATCCTAGAAATTATTTTCGTCTCCAGCGGATTAGCATTACTTTATAGTAGTCATCTTCTATTAAAACTGTGCTCAGTCTCCGGGTAAGCTCTTGCCGACTCTGAAACGTTCGTCTAATTAGCCACCTACAAGCACAAGCAGGTAACAGGTAACTGGCGAGGTAAGATGATAATCCAATTAACGCTGTAATGTTATGTAGATAAAGAGAGTAATTAGCGAAGACGACTGAAATAAAGGCGAGTGCGCGGTGAACACTGAACACTGAACACTTGCAGTGCATAAAGCCAGCGAGGAAACTAAACAAAGCATAACAACGGACATGATAATGTATGCATATTGTTTAAGGTTGAGTCGGTTTTAAATTTCAAGGACATTGCGAAACAATGAATCTCGAGTGAGGAGCATCGAGGTTTCTGTCTTTTACGTTATTACTTATTACCGCCGTAACTCCGCTTCATAGAGGAATAATAGGAACCTCTTTCTGTTTCAACATTAGTATAAACATATACCATAGTTGAACAATTGTACATATCTAAAGATGGCCGTGATAGACAGAAACCGGTAACGGAAGTGGATAAAAGTTTCAAATCACTTTGATGGAAATCCAAAACGAATTGTAAACATCAAAAAAATGAAAAGGTACATATGAGCTCTCAGCGGCAGAACAAAACATGGGTTTGCACTCTTTTGTACCTGCAAAACTTAATACTCGTCCGTGCTTGTTGCAGACTGCTCGACTGCAGCGGGAATTGAGTTGTAGCATAAAACCCGTCGGCTAGAACAATGGAGAGATCGCATTCACTTTTCGCAGTGAAATGAACGAAACCGAACTCCTCCGTCGCCCGTGTCGGATCGTTGGGTGAGCACGGGCACCTCGCCGTGGCATCAATTAGTAATTGGTTCAATGTTGAGCGCGGAGAGTTATGCAAGTATCTCGTAACTGACAAACTACTTTCATCCGAGTGGGTGGGAGGCGGGAGGAAGGGGGGAATGCGCGCCTCCACACTTAAGGTCAATGCAAATTGCCGTTGCACTTTTACCGAGCACTTGCCAGCCAATATTGTCATAGAGTACACCGATTCAACAGGAAATGTGCATTAGTTGGAACTGGTTGTCTGGGCTACGATCGTGAATGATTCCAAGTATATTGTTGCGGCGGGTGATTCCGCCCTTGTAAGTGAATCATTCGATGATTCATCCTCACGGCCTGATTATTTAGAGATGTCTCCTCAGCGGCGCTATCTGCTTTTCTAGAAGGAACGATTATGCTTCGTTAAAGTATCAGCCGCCTCTTGAAAACCCTCCAAATGAATATGAATGAATCGACTGATTTGGGGATAAAGTAATACAAATTGATGAACATATTTAAATTCATGAATAATACATAAAATATTTCCTACTGAGAAATGAAGAAAATTATGATTCTTTTTGGAATAACTTAATAGCGAGTAAAACCTCAAATTGTAATATTTAATCATTGAATACAGACAATACCCAGGACCTAAGCTTAGTTAACTGTTTCATACTTCGAATAAGAGCTACCAACATTATCTTCATTTTCTTAACTCATATTTTTATTGGCTGCTATCTTTTATGTCTGATTGCAAGATTCTAACCGAAGTAAATGCAATCCAGATAGTGTCTTGGATAAATATATCCATTTTGAATCTATTTTTCTACAAGTCTTGGACGACTATTTTTCATTTTTTTGGAATAACTTAACGTGTAAAACCTCCAATTGTGATATTTAATCATTGAAGACAGTAAATATTAGATTTAATCTTTTTCTGTTTCAAAATTTCGTGTGAGTGTCGCTATTATTGTATTCAATGATTTAAAATATGGCTTCCCAATCTCCAAATTGTCCGCTTCTGAGCCCTAGGTAATATCACAGCAATTTAGTAAGTAGGTGCGCTAGCATCCGGGATGTTTCTTCAAATAGCGGAAAGTTTCTCATAATCTGAATCTACTTTATTCTATGTGATTTACAGATCGCGGCTCGAATCTCAATCCAAAACCAAATATGCATCTCGAGCTTGCACATGTGCAAATAACAATAAATTAAAATTCCCTGTGGGCACCGCGTAATCAAATAACTCGGCGTATTTGAATAGTGTATTTGTTTGCTGCAGTGAGGCAGCAGAAAACAACATTATGTTGTTTGTTATATTAATAACAAGGGGAAGCGAATTGGCAATTTGTACACGATACTTACAAACGACACACGCCTTGAATTCATTCCAAACAATCGCAGTCGCAATAATGCTAATAAAACTGCCAGGATATGAATGGATTTTTAATGAATTATTGCGTAAAATGAGAATTTCTAAATTCAGAAAAATAAAAATATTTAGGTCTCACTCAAATGCGTAAATACCAAAATAGAACTTTATATCTTTTAACTAGTGATAAAATACTTGCAGCCTTACTAACAAACGTGGTGTAAATATTATGCGGTCAGAACAGTTAAAAACTTGACTTATTACCAAGCCGTTTGTTTGGTTAAAATGGTCTTAAACAGGCTCTTTACCACTTTTACCGACTTTACCACACCAACGTTGAACGGGCGTGTAAGAATCTAATTAGTAAGACGGTTGGAAGACAAAGATTAGCATTATTTGATCACTATTTAAATGGGAAATTTGAAAAAAATGCTCTGGTACACATGATTTAACTTTTCTTTAGTCTGTGGGTTGGACCCACAACGAAGAATTTGACTAAGTATGAAAAAACTCACCACAAAAATATAAATTTATTATAAATAAGCAACTACGACATTGATGTCATGGTAAGAAAACAATATTTTTTAGATGGAAAATTAATTTTTATAGTACACAAAAGATCGCATAACAATTTATTGTTTTCTTCATATATTTATATTTTAAATTGTCAAACACACAGTGGTACGGAATTATTTATTATAATAAAATTTATTACTTTATACGTAATAATTAAATAATGTTATTTATTGTTTTATAAGGGTTCTAAACGTTTCAAATACGTTATTAGCAAAAATGTAATAAATCGTTCTGATTATTGTTCACGTTTTTATTCACGAAATCAAAATCAAAGAACTTCATGTGTTTTATAGCGCCGTATTGGCGAAAATGCTTCAAAATAATTTTAA
This sequence comes from Hesperophylax consimilis, assembly GCF_061612785.1. Lineage (NCBI taxonomy): Eukaryota > Metazoa > Arthropoda > Insecta > Trichoptera > Limnephilidae > Hesperophylax > Hesperophylax consimilis. The sequence continues at coordinate 5,895,428 of NC_142839.1, read as the reverse complement.
AGATTCTAATAAACGGCGGTTACGATGCGTCGGAATTGTTGCGTCACTAAAATTAACGCGTGTAACAAAAGACGTATTTTGTAAAAACGGATTGTTATCGTGTTACTACAGATTACAGCTGATAATGGCAAAAATAACAAGTTCAATAATAGCTAATGATAATTAAAATTATTGATAATTATCAATATTTGTGATTGTGGTCGATTTCGTTACCACAAAATAAACGAAAATTTTAACAATATATTTAATACTACAGATATCAACAACATAGTAGAAAATTATTCAGAAACACTTCACATTTATATTTATAATAGACCACACGTTTCTATGAAAATAATCGCGTGACCATTTTCACGAAATAAATCTATTAGAGAAACTACTTGTGCCTTAAAGTTTAGTTCAGTTTAGATTTTTCTACACGTGATTTCAAAGCCGCCAGATTGTCAACCTAAATTATTTTCGAATTACCGTAATACAAATCTCGCAAAAAACACTTAGTGGGCGATTGCTGAATTAGCGATTAACCTTAGCCCACTAAACAGCAGTCAATTTAAATAAATAATACCATAATTTAAATCATTATGATGCATTCGTGTCGAATATGTGCAAACATCGCATACTAATAATAACATATAATATGGCAAAGACAGTCACAGTGTGGTATAGTTCCGGTTTCCTCATTCCCTATAGAATGATTGTCTGTAAATCCCAAGTTGCGATGAATAAGCAGTCAACAGAGAGGTAGATAATATTATATTACCTACATGTTACGTACAGCACAGCGGATGGTGTATGTTCGGTGTACAGGCCCAGTCAGGCGGGCTGATAGCTCGCCGGTTGGAGGCGAACGATTTTCGTTGACACAGATTGAAACGGGCCCAAGGTCGCCTCGGCATCACGTGGCCAGAATCACGTTTACGTCATACGTCACTATTATTTGGCATGCGAACCGTGCACTGTTCATATATCTTTATTATTATTGTTTGAGGAGAGAATTACCACCTCACCTGCTGAAAGGGGTGCGGAGGCGAAGGAACGCTGAGAAGCACGCATCATGAACAGATTTCGGGATGTTGTTACTGCTAAAGTTGATTGTTCAATCACTTGTCTGAGAATGAATTAAGATATGGAGGCATATTGTTATTTGAATCAAGCACGGAATGCCTCTACATATGTTATTGCGTAGGCTTCATAGTGTGCACAAAATTCCAAGACGTCCTAGGTACTCTTCGTTCTTCTTCTTGGATATCATTTACGGCATGGAAAGGATTTGTGGTCAAAACATTAATATTCTGGTGTTCAGAACTCTACCGCCACAATAAGTCCTTCCGTAAGATCTTTCGATCTCCGACCCCTTCCAAATTGAGGTCTGAAGATTTCAACTAAAGCAGCCACACATTTTGAACCAGCCACACGAGCGATATCACAACACTCTTCATAAAAACCTAAGGAAGCGAACTCTTCAATACGTACTTGTTTATGCTAAGCTTACCTTTTCTGTAATAATTTTCATCGTGATTCTAATGGCACGTATACATTTGCGAACTGAAACGCGGACCGAGCAACGAATTGCAGGAAAGGAACGAAGCAACTGCAAGCGGCGTTTCGCGACATTTGCGGTTGCCTCGTTCCTTTCCCGTAAGTTGAGGTTCGGCTCGGCAGTTCGGCTCGCGTATGTATACGAAGCATTATATTGTACCGAATTTAACATTTTTACATTTGGGCAAAAGTCCCCCTATTAGTCATATAGCGGATTTTCACTCGGTTGAAGTTTATTGGGTAATAAATTACAGCATCAACATCCCAAATGATACATGAAAATACTTCAGCGTCTAAAATAAGCCGTATTCAATTTATCGCCAGAATCCTTAGAGGGTTGAAACGCGAGTTAAAAGTTTTATTGACGACATTATCAAAGGGAAGGCGAGAGGGAAAAAGTTTCTCCTTACAGTTAAGTTATCAACAAATTAAATACACGCCCGTTACCCGCCACTTTTCACATACAAAAGTTGACATTTGTGCGAACAATTTAAGCGCAAAATAATCGGGTACGGTAATAAATGTTCCGCCGCATTTCGTGGTAAAAGTCAACAATTACGCGATTATTACGTTTTTATTTCTGTGGAATAATACAATATTTGTCAAGATTAAGGTAACGAATAGGCGGCGTGCCTAATGCCAACTCTGCCCGCCAGGTTCAATCTATTGACTTTCTTTAAGAACCGCTCTATTAAATATGTTGTGTAATATAATAAAGCGTGAAAATAGGCACTCAAATCGGAAAACACTAAACGTCTGTTCACTCGATTTAACAATTATTATCACATAAACGCTTGCAAGAAGTTTTTATGTGCATCTGGGTCTTTGCATACCGGTAGCTGCTATAGATTATAGATAAGTGAGATAAGATTACAATTAAGTGATGTCCAAACAAATTTATTTTATTCAAATGAAGATTACTATCGCATAGAAAACCACCTTAAGGAAAGAAGTAAAACATTAAAAAAAAACTCCGACGGTGAACACAAGCTTTGGACAAAGACACCACAAATACCAAGCAAGAAAGCCTGTGATAGACCACGCTATTTCTCGTGGCATGGCCTATTTCAGCATATCGCTCGACATATATTAGTAGCGTAATGTGTCGCCTACCTAAAAGCATTCAACAATCTTTAACTCAATACAAAAAACGAGGGAAAAAATCATTTCAGATATAAAATTAAAAGATGGTCCAAAAATCAAAAAATGCAATTTGATAGCGTGAAAGAATAAAAACATACAAACGTAATGCACAATACCATTACAATACACACTTCATTATATACAACCGTACATCATAGTGTGGTATGATTTGAAATTTTCACTGCCAAAAGTATTATAGTGATTTGTTTGTGGGGTATTATGCCGTGTTGCGTTACCTCATAGTACTTGCCGATTTTTTTATTGCCAGATTTATTAATGTATTTTTTTGTTTTATTTTATTTTAAATTACGTTTTTTATTGATATTTATTAAATTGTAAAATGGGGGCCTCAGCACTGGCCAGGTACCCAGTGAGGCCCACATTATCACATGTTAAATAAATATAAAATATTATTGTATGAATAAAAATGTTCAAAATTCATTAAAAAGGAATGATCAGTAGGCGAAATGATTTATCGATGTCTAATATAAGTATAATGGTAGAAGGATGTGTTCTTCATTAAAAAATCGGAGTAATTTCCCTCTCGCTGCAAAGGTTAGAAGTTATTGATTTCTTTGCAAGTAGGGCGCGCTCAGTACTTCGAACAAACTAGCACCCTGCAGCGTACATGGCCTCGGCCACCAACCAACCAACTACACACATCTCTACCCGTGGGTCACTATATCAAACAGCTACTTCAAAGCCAAGACACTGAAAAGGGAATTAAGTACGACTTAATCTACTTTCTACACGGAGTGCTCGAATTACTCGAAGACAATATAACAAACAGTAGGTATACGCGGAAGGGACGGCACAAATGTAAATATTGTGTTCGTTCCTAAAATAAAGATGCGATGCCGATCTGCGGTCGAATCATTAAATAAACACAATGTAGAACTCAATGGAGTGAATCAATTGCAAACTGGAGATAAACTAAGATTAAATATATAGTTTCGTCGACCAATTCATAATAAAAGAAGACTCGAATGTGAAATTGCACAAGTGAAAAGCGCTCATTTTTAACGGTACATCAAAAGAAAAATGTTGCAAATTAGGCTAATTCCATTCTGTTCACATGGCTCACACTCGTCAATAACATAATTTATTTAATTTAATAAAAATTATAATTATAGAATTAAACCGTTATGCAACAAATTTCCACACAAAATTGGGGTAAATTATGGTTCTAATGGGGTGGGGTAAAATTTACAATAATTGTTTTAATTATTACAATCGCGCTCACATAAAAGAGGTCATTTATGCCAAACGGAAATATACTCAACTCACAGGATTAATAAATCTCTCCGTGGCATGTGCATTTCATTCCACAAACATTGGCCACAATTCGTTCTCAAAAGGCCACCAAGATACGAAAGGTCACAACATTATAAAAATCATATTTGACAGTTTTAAATTTATTTTGCCTACGCTATCGAACAATGCTTTCAATTTTTTTGTTGTTTTTGTATTATTGTTGTGCTGATTTTAACAATTTATTTTTTGCGGGATTACTTTCCGAACAACTTATGTTTAATTTACAATAAATAAGCAATAACGCGAAGCCCTCCCAACAAAATTAATCAAACAACGATCAAAACTAAAATTCCTCTCGAGCGAAGTTTTTCCGATATCTCAGATCCATCTGCTCCCGCCTGTAAATTCATCATCGTAAATTGATTTTTTTTTCTGAATAAACACAGATAGTTCGGTAAAAACAAAGTAAAGCTTTAGAGTTGCAGGGATTTTGTGACACTGTTCTATAAATTACAACATCAATGAAGGCACGAAGCGACAGCAGAGGGATATTAATAGCATCTCATTTATTTAAAAAAATATATATTTAAAGAAAGACAAACATTCCCGGGTTACGAATAACCTGACAATATTTGAAAATCTCCTACTAACACCACAGTAAGTGAAAAGTGTTGCTTGTGTCGTGATGGAGGACTTAGCCAGCCGAAGAATTGAACGCACGACGCCTGGGTGGGACCCAAACTCAATGCCAACTAAACTACTGACCGGTCAATAATGAGTTAGCATATTTTTTACAAGGTAAAAAATTTGAGAGCTCTATTTCAGTTATATAAAAAAGAGTGGACACTTATCGGGATTGATTTATAGGAGTTTTTTGAGCAAAAAAAATTAGGATGGATGGTGTAAGACACATTTTCTCTCTTTGAAATTTCTCTGGAATAATAAGATTGATAAATATTCATGACCAATTTCAAATAAGTTGAACGTGTTAAAACTACATTTGATGAAAATATCTTAGTTTTCTTTAGATTAGTTTAATATTATTAGATTATTATATCTGAATAAAGCATTTTTAAACATGGGTTTTTTTTATTATTTATATGTATATGTATATGCTTTAGTAAGTAAACATATGTACTAAACTAGTCCTGGCGAGAGCTAGTACGGACTTCATCGACGTTCATCCTCTTCCTTTTCATGCGTCTTGTTTGAAAATGAAAAAGATGACGCCACGTACGATCTCTCGCTGGAACTAGTGTTCCGTTCTGTAAATAAACTCAGGGCCAATAGTCTTATAAAGCTTATTGTATTATAAGAACCAAAAGGAAAAAAAATCTGTTTCAATTTTCAAACACATTTTTAGAAGTCTATATTAAACAAACAAATAAAATTTAACATTCTCCTAACAACTGCCGACGCCTTTGAGAGATCGAGTGTTAGATACGAAAATTGATTAAATTGTAAATAAAAATCAGAAATAACAATTTCATTCAATCTTATTTATTAGTCGCACTTTTAATGGACCCTTGACACAATATGTCCCTAAAATACTCAGACGAAATAGATATTCAAAATAATAAAATGTTAAACGAACTAAATTGGCTAACGGTGAAACAGTTGTTGACCTTGAACACGATGATATTTGTACACAAAATAATAAACAACCTGCTACCGAAATATTTTTCAAATAAAATTGTATACAACAAGGACATACACAAACATAAAACTAGGACGTGCAATGAAATCAGGCTACCAAAAAAGGACAAGGCGAATACACAGAACAGTATATTCTATAAAGGGATGAAATATTATAACGCGCTGCCGGAAAACCTAAAGACTTCCCCAATTGAAAAATTCAAGATGTTGTGTAGAGGCCATATAAAACAAGAAAAAACATAGAATATTAAAATGTAAAAATTAATTAGTCATTTGTAAACATTAATGTACAAATTACTAAAATAAAAATTAATAAATAAAAATAAATAAAAAGAATTGACATATTTTTTTACAACATATAATTAATATGTATAATTAAAGCAGAGCCGACGCGACTAGACAAAATATAATAAACTCCTCAAAAATTAAGTACTTTTTTAAAATAATTACTTTGATGATTAATAGTAGAAAAAACGAAGCAAGCTTTTATCACCAAAACGTAATCAAAAACTTGATAACTTCTGCAAGTCATTTCGTAATTTCAGCAACAGCGTAAATAATTCGTTAAGTATTAGTAAATTATCGTCTCGCTTATTTCATAATATAAACCTAAATTATTGTTAAGTCAGAAAAGTGTACGAAATGGATTTCAAAGGGCAAGAACTTTAACCATAGAGTTTGTATGAAATACGCTTAAAACTATGAAATATAAATATGGATTAAATTATAATTCAAATGCGTATTATTTTGTAGGTACCTAATATATAGGTAAGCTACCTACGGCAAAATCAAATTGGATTTTCAAATAATATTAAACATAAATTTTGGCAAATGAATAAAACCCGGTCGACATATTTTGGTAAATCTGTTCCAACATTATTTTAAAAATGTGATTAAGTAATTGATTATGCGAATGAGATTTGGGTAAAGTAAGTACATATAAAAAACATTTCACGTAAACCTTAACATAACTGTGTAATTTATTCACGCATTAAAAATTCGGTACACATCTCTCGTTAGAAGCGTTCTAGAATATAATTCTTCAATTTGGTTACCTGTCTTTAATAATATAATCGATCAATATAAATTATAAAAGTAAGTGTACAATGTGCGTGCCGCTAAAACCCAGAAACGAGTTCCGGTACGATCAAGGGAGTTATATGGTGTGGTAGCCCTCTATCCCTCATCCATGAAGAAGGTTGCTCAGAAAACTCTCATCTCTGGACACAAACTGCCTCCTGTTTTATATTATGTTTTAGTTTTAATATTCTTGTTTTGTCTTGTCCTGCTGTTATTGTTATTCTAAGTTTTGTCATCACTTTGTATAAACAGTATATTTAGTGTTATAATATTAGATCTGTATTGGGTAAGGCACACTGTAGGAATAATTTTAAGAACCACTAATACTGAATTACTATTTTTTAAGTTTGTTATACGAGTAGTTAAGCGCACTTGAAGTGAAATGACACTAAACTGCGCTATATAAATGCCATGTTGTTATTATTATTATTAAGGTTTCCGTTTTTACCTGAAAGGCGTGCCTTTGAAGATACAAGGATTGGAAGTTTCCATCTACAAATTTCTAGAACAGTCCAGAACATTCGAGAGCATTCCACAAAATTTCAGAACATCCCGGAACATTCTGGAAAGTTGTAGAATGTTCGGGAACATCCCGGAAGATCCCAGATCATAATGAACTAAAAACGGGATTAGAGGCTGTTTCCTGATAAACTTTGAGTAAATTCGTAATCGTGACAATACATTGGTATCTCTAAATAGTATAAAACAAAGTCACTATCCGCATTTATCTATATCTATGCGCTTCTCTTAGTTCTTCTAAACTATACAATGGAGTTTGATAGGGTTTTCACTATCATTTAGAGAATTTCTATAGGAAGGTTTATATATATAATCAATATATATTATATTTATTGAAAGTAGAGAAAAGTCGAGTAACGCCGGGTAGACGTCAGCTTGTTTTGAATAAATGCATCGATTTCATTTTTCCAATCAAATTTTAGTTTTTCAAATACAAATACAGTTATGTGAGATAACTTCGACGGTGTGGTCCTTAAATATAATCAAAGAAAGCTGAATTCGCGAACAATTTTTTTTATTAATAGGATTTTTTTTTAACTCGTCAATATATTTTACGCTCGGTAATAATTTTATCATTTTTATCTACAACATGATCAAGTGTTAGAATATGAGACGCAGTTCCATAGACGAATACAAAGAAAGACGGTGTATTTTGTAGGAATATAAAAAAATGGAAATGTTAGTTTGTTTACATTAATATTAAATCTCCGAAAGTTCTTCAAATGCTTTGAAAATTTGACGCAGCGTTTTATTTGAATGCACGTGTGTTTTTATATACCTATATTATATAAATGGCACCTGTGACAGGTATAAACCAAGCTTCATAGTCTTGTAGATCACAGTTACACAATAAAACTAAGATCGGAACAAAGGATGATAGTAGCAAAAATGAATACATCGTTTGGACAACGTTTCCATGTATTCTTGGCTCCTAAGGTGTATAATGGGTGCAAGCAGCAACGCAGTAAGGTTAAAACAGACCCTCTTCAAAAACAAAAGCAAAAACGATAAGAAATTATTGTCTGACTGACGAAAGACACTGAAATCATTCCGACTTTATCCCTATTATCGTATATACATTTATTAATTTTTGTTTTTGTATTACGATAAATTTTCAACATTGAATTATTGTTTTTATATTTTCTTATTTATGATACCACCATAATACGGGAATTTGCCTAGTTTGGGGTATTGATAACAAATATAAAAATAAATAAATCAAAAACATGCTTTTTTTAACCTGCGCCATCGTGACAGGAGAGCTAATCATATAAAGATACAGCTATAGTTATGACAATTTGACGACAGTAAAGTAATACGCGTTTAATAGATTCAACGACCAATTTTCGTATAATTCTGGAAATGATGACAGCAGCAAAAAAGGTGACTTTGAACTAACGACACAATAAATCTCACGATAAAACAGTTACAGAGAACGGTCCCGCTAGCGGGGAGCTGTAAGCATGTAAGCTGAGGCAATCTCAGCTGGAACAATCTAAGCTGGAACAATCTAAGCTGAAACTATTTAAGCTGGAAATTAATGTAGAACTTTGGTATACCCCCGTACGATTTTATACGTAAAACAATTAAAGCGACATAAAGAGTAACGTAAAACATATATTATGTTCATTGTACAAAGCGTAAATTTGTAGGCATAGAAAGATGTAGATATAATGCTGGCTTCGCTTGGAATATAATGATGCATATACATTTGCGATTGCTTGGTTCCTTTCCTATAATTCGAGGCTCTATAAACACGACAAAATAAAATAAAGTTACGTAGGTAATTTGATAAGTTTGCAACCACGATGTTACATACATATAAATCAATTAAATTGGAATGTCAAAGGAAATTGTCACTCAATTTCAATGAAACGCATACGTTTCCTTTCAAATTAGCGTACAAAGACAGCGTAAGAGACAAGGTTAAGTTTCCTCAGAAAACACGTAATTTAAATACATATATTTAGAGGTCAAAATAAAAATAAACAAATTAAATTAATTCGTGTGTAAAAGGACACTTCACTCTAATTGAATGTTATCACTTTATTTATTCAAATTTATTTACAAAAAAGGTTGTTACATAAAGCTACAAGGAGAAAAAATACTAAATTGCTAATTTAGAAGCTCTTTAAATTATTGATAATTCCGGTTAAAACGGGATTGCAGGCATTACGAATGAATTAACAGGTTTCCTGGCAGATTGCGTTGATAATAATATTATGACGAAATGCAAAAATATTCGGATTTCCATGAAAATGTGTTCCGACATTATGATAATATATTCGTAATTTACTAAAAATTTATCAGGAATCCTGTTACCGAAATTTATTCGTAATACCTGAAATCCCATTTTTAACAGAATTACTAATAACTTGAAGAGATTCTTAACTAACTAACTAACCATCACGCCGTTTAACCATCAAAACCGCAGGGGTAGGCAGAGAGGACGGACCGCCAAACAACTCGGTCTTGGCACAAATAAAGTGAAATACTTTGTATAAGCCACTTTTAACTTTTAGGCGACACATTACGCTATACGCATCATGGCTTGGTCTCGCCATACACTACCAATGCGAATGTATGGCGAGCGATACGCTGAACTTGGCCAAGCCACGAAAATATAGCATGGTCTGTCACAGGCTTTTAACCACACAATAAATGACATATTTCTAAATCAATGATTTCTTCTTCAGGATAATGAAAATTGACTAATTTGGTTAATTTTCATATTTCTAAATCAATGGTTTCTTCGTCAGGATAATGAAAATTGACTAATTTGGTTAATTTTCATTATCCTGACGAAGGAAGCATTGCTTTCTAAAAATGTTATCAATTATGCTATGAGATTTCAACCGAAGAAAAACCTACAGGCATTTCCAAACATTTTGAAATATGTGTCGACATGTCGGCGATATGAAATTCGAGTCCTCACGATAGTATATAAATACTAATAACATTAATTTCCAAGACATCATGATTAACACTTAAAAGAATAAACATTAACCACAAATAATGACACTCGGTAGTTTTCTAATAACATTATTTCAGTAAGTAGAAATACAATCACGAGGGTTCAAAATCAACCGTGAAGAAAAATCACAAGATTTTTTTCGCAATAAATATACCTCGTGACTGGCAGCTGTCCTGTACGACTAATTTATGTTGACCCGTCTGCGACATTTATTAAAAGCGTAGGAAATAAAAACTTCGAAATTGTGTCACCGTCTTAAGGCGACAATAACGGGGGTTTGCTCGACGCTACATTTTAATTATTTCTGATGAAACGAAATCGAATGTTACTGAAATCTCAAATGTTTCTAGAGGAATCCCAAAGTTATTAAGGCGATGCCATACGTAGTAATGCAAAATCATGTGTTTTTGGTTTGAAAATTTGGTCGCCTAGAAATGTTTCAGATGCTTTAATTAAATACTGCGAGTAGAATACATCTTCACCTTTGAAACAATCGAGTATTTTTCTAGTTTTATAAGTCTTTTTATAAGCCCAGAAAAAAATAATGTTAAGGCCTATGAAAACTGCTTTAAAGTTCAAAATCTCCTACTTACGAACCCATTTTCGGTTATGATTTTATTGTATAATGTGGAAAATTAAGTTATTTATAAAATGATTAAATATTAAAATTATATATTTATTCCTATAATAGATTAAAATTAAATATTTATTCCTGAACATCCACAAAATAAAATAAAAGGCACTTTTTGGCCATGTTTTTTTCTTGCATAAATCAAAATAGGCAGATGGTGTTAAGCGGGTATTTAAACCTTATCGCCATCTACGTAAGGGTTGTTATTGATAGCGGCTTAATTTAAAATATTACACGATGTAGTGCATCGCTTTAATACTTACGATTAATAAAAACAGGACTTTATTATTAAAATATTTTATGTAAAACAGTTGAAAAATTTTATAAAACGTTTTTCAACCATAAAGTTGGCGGTAAGCACCAGATTTTATTTTGACGATGAATTATTAACTTTCCGAGGGATTCCCCTGGAAACATTTGAGATTTTAGTAATACAATAATCAGAAATAATTCAAATAAACCTCTCCGAAAGTTAGATTTTCTAGGCCTGCTAGAGCAAAGTCGACCGCAGGTCCGTCCATGACCCGGACCGTACGCCGAATATTGTTTTTACACGACTTCATCACTTATGTCGTTAAGATTCCCACTTTATTTTAGAGTTTTGATAGGGCAAATTCAACTGCAGGTCTGTAGAATACAGGGCCGCGCGTCGCATATTTTTGTGCATGGCTGCTTCCATGACTTACGTCGTTAAGATTCTGGCTTTATTTGAGGGTATTGTCTCGACTTAAGGATATATTTTGATTTAATATCACAGGAGTACAGATAATACAGGAGTAAAAAAACTTAAAAACGATCATTCGCACTTTGACATTTCGGCTTTGCAAAGTCACCTGAGAAAATTGTCACTCAATCAAATTATCTACGTGGTGATTTAGATCCGGTGTCACTTAATTTTGTGTCATCGTCACTTTTAGAAAAAAGCAAGTTAGAGGTCTGGGCACACATTCCAAATTTAATGATTATCACCCATGTTAGGTACATGCGCATTAACATTTACATAAGAAATACGTGTCTCGCAAGATGCATAGGCAATATGTATGATTGTTTTATCGTGTGAACTTTTCCTTATCGCGTAAGGAAAAGTTCACATGATAAAACAATTAATTTCTCAATTACACATATTGCCTACGTTATAGGCGAACATAGGACTCCCGTAAGTAGAAGTTAGTGGGGAATATTCAACCCACTAGGGAGTCTAGGGTCTAGGGGCGTAATATTTTCATTAGACCTGCAAATAAATTGAAACAAATTACAGCCTTACTACCGAAGTTAGGTTAATTAAGTCCGAAACTCTATACGACAGCTAATAATACAAGTTGGTCGTGTCAAACTTAACCGCTTAACAAAGAGTTAAGGTAAATCTCAAGTAAAGAACTACTTGCGAAGACCTGAACTATTTAATTACGCCATTTTATTGACAATACGATGTGCAGGGTGAAATAAGTTCTGCAGTTCGGAGGGCAAACAGATAACAAGTATCATGTGGAATCACGTGGATCAATGTCAGTCACACACTGTTACCAACATGAACATAATTATAATCAGCCATATATTCGAAATTATATTTTGCATGAAAGGATCCTGCGAAAACTCCACGTTGTCCAGGCTGGTTATATTGTGAAACGCCACAATATCCGAACACAAACATTTCTATCATTATCTTTTTGAAATGCATAATCAGTCGGAATTGAACCCGATGCCACCAGATGTTACTTCTGTTACGGCGATGGTCACGTAAATAATAACCTCTATAATATAAACGCAAGTTTGATCTAAAAAATTAAGGGGCTGTTCTTAAAAGGTACAAAGTCTTTAAACACGTAAAGTTACTTAAAACTTACGAGAGATATTATTCAGTTAACTTAAACGATTCTCTCGCCGGGGGAATAGATTGACTAAACATCTCATGTCTCTATTTGCTTAAATTTGTAGAAGAAAACTCATAAAATTGTAAGATGTCATAAACCTGATGAAATACTGGATAATCTAACACTTACACGACTCTCTCGTGGATACAGTTGATATTTCCGAGCTCGAGTTTCATTTCATGAAAGATAAAAAATACATGGAATAAAGCTAGAAAAAAACATTTTCAAATAAATTCACATTCGAGCAATTGTCTTTGTTTGTTCAATTTAAATCGACTGTACGCGACTTATAATCGATGTAATAATGTGTGTTATGTGAAGGAATACCAGACATGTAAAAAAAAGTACTTTATTCAGATAAAAATTAAAATAGCATTAATTCATTGAAGTGCAATATTACTGTAAATAATAAAAAAATGTTTTGAAATAGTAAAATGTATACATAAAATTTCAATAAATAAAATAAACTGCTCACAACGCAATTTTCAATGTATCAGAGAGATTGAAGATTTTTGACACTGTTTTGATCTGTCCATTATCTAAACGTTATTAACAATGATTCTGAAGCAATATATAAAATAGTAAATAATTTATATAGGAAATAAAACTTAAAAATAATTAACACAATTATAAAAGCTAAATGTAGGTACATTTATGACGATAAATATCGCAGATTCTTCAGAAGAAATCAGCCGTACCTACTTGTACTTCAGCCGAATAAGAGTCATACTTGTTGAGACAAAAACATTAAATCAATCTTAAAATCGAAATAAGAGAATTTATAATTTTGAACAAAATCTTTAAAATGCAATTTATCACAAAACTTTTTTTTATATGTGTCGGTATTGCATTCTCACGGCAATATTTCAATATAATGTCGTGTGATAAGAAGCAAAGAAAATGAACAGTTGTAAAGCTACTAAATAAATGCATAAACATGAAAGGAATAATGCAATATTGTGTGCAAAGATAAAGCGCAATAAACAATAGCGAGTGGCACTTGACTTGTTAGAACATTAGTCGGTACCGGTACAAAGTATGGATGGAGTTGCGGAGAGCGGAGGCTGGGAGATGTTTTTATAATAGATTCGATTATTCGCGAGGTGTTGGACGATGGCCAGAGCTAATGGAACCCCAATGAGCATTCCGGAGCTAAAAGGAGAAGGTAGGAGCACCTGGGAATATCGGGACCAATCGAAACAAACAAACAAACACCTTCTTCATACAACAAACACTCCATCTGCTTACTAACCCCCACGGGATATCTATTAAGATCACTCTACTAGTATCGAGACAAATACGGTGGTGGGATTATGTGGATTTATTGGAAATATAACAAAAATACATTTTGAAATCAGTGATGAAAGGACAAGTAAAATTTATAACATCAACCGTATAAATTCAAGATTTTATTAATTTACAACGTGATTGTAGATAATGTAGTACAAAAAATTTATATAAACATATTTATAAATCAGCTTCGAACATGTTGTGATTATAAATCTCATTCCAATTCAATTATAGATTAATTCAGAATCTAGACTAACCCTGTAATAACTTGTGAAAAATATCGATATTTTATAATACAGTTTGGCCTTAGCCTAACGGTTTGCGTATTGCGAGAAAATTGCAACATGAAATACATAGTATATAATGATTGATTTAAAAAACACCAATTTACACGCCAGAGAAAAATCAACTGTTGGTTGTAAGCGGTTGCATTTTGAACAAAAATTCTAATTCTTTACTTGCAACTAAAAAAACCCTTTGAAAAAAATTTAAATATAGAATGTTTTTTTGAAAAACCCGGTAATAAAAGGGTTAAAAACAATTATTAAAATGATTAAGGCGTGAAGTTACCGAGGTTTGGAATGAAGAAAAAAAACATCCACGGAACCTCGCCAAGATAAAGTTAAAAACGTGATCGGTCTAATAGTTCCGTCCTTGGTCAATTATGAACACAATCATGATCTATTTATCTTTTTAAACAACACCTTTAGTCAATAATAAATAGGTAATAGCAATCAATCGTGAATTAGTTGTAAATGGAATTAAGCAAAAACACAGATAAATACATCATTGCTATTTGAAATATAGTTGAGTCCCCTGATTTTAATACAGTAGACAGTGGAAGTGAGTAATGCAAAATGTATGTGACTGGGATTTATTGTATTGTAAGAAGAATTTACGAGTCGTTCTTAGCCATTTATTATCTTGGCATAATAGGATATATTCAATCGACAAACGAGTAAATCTTCTCGCAAAGTAGGTCTCCAGCCAGGTCAGCCAGGAAAGACTTTCTCGGTATTTATTATTGTTACATTGGCAAAAAGTGGTACCGTTTTCACTTGGCGATCAAACAAATAAACGGGATGAGAATTCGATAAACAATATGAGATTTATTGGGCAGAAATATCTCATTGCTTTAAAATATTCGTTTTCGTTTTCAAAGGTGAAAAACGAAAATAAATAAAAATAAAAGTGGCCAAAATTGAAACGGTTTTCCGAAGAAGTTATTAGAGCATCATTTATTTTTAAGGTGTTTAAATTGACAATTTTTTTATTCCACAAAGCAACAAGACGTAAGCATTTCTGTAATGATTAATGTATTTTCAACCATCTTACCTGACATCGCCAGCATCATCCATAAGAACATAAATCAATCATCAAAAATGGCGAGAATTGGCAGAAGAATATACCTATTATTTTCATTTATCGAACACGCAGCTCAAATTTACCAAATGGCAGAGTGCCGACATCTATAAATCAATTCACGTTTCGATACAGATCCAAAAATCGGTTGGGATTGTATATAAATAATCGTCATGCGTTTGATACGCCGCGTATTCCGTCGATTCGGAAGATTATCAACACACCACCGTATTTTTTCACTCGATATTATTTTTATAAGCTATCGGCGAGAGCGTCACGAAATGAGTGCGTGGCGAGATTTAACAGCTTGGGATAGGTCATGGTCGCTTACGCTTTTATTCGGTCCCCCAAAATACTTTCCCAAACTGAGCCGACTCACACACAAGCACACACACAAGTACGGTGGCGGCCATGCGAGGATGCTGCCGATTTGGTGATTCGGTCCAGTATAAAGCTTACTAATAACATGCCCCAGCTGCCCAAACAGACAAAACTTTTCCTCAAATACCCTTAACACACTTGACAACACAAGCGAAACATGATAAATCGTGCCAACTAGTAGAAACGACGCGAATATCAGCACGAATCAAAGGTCCGAATTAATCCGATGAAGGGGACTTTTCTGAAAGGCGTTGTGCTGTTCAGATGTCGGTTCCTTTCAGGGCGAGGGCGAGGCTTTGCGGTGAGACAGATTGTTCCCGCTTCACCCGGACGAAACTTCCAAGGACATCCGTGCAGTAACGTGCAGCTGGCAGAGAGGGGGATACGTGCAAAAAGCCACCAAAAGAAGCCAAAAAAAGTTCAGACATACAAAGAAGCGAACAAGATCTAACAAGTCACTAACGCCAACGGTCAAAATCATGAGTACATCGAAGCTTTCTAAACTTTAAAATATCCAGATAACAAAAAAAGCTAATTATTTGGTACAGAAAGAAGCTTAACGATTGCACACGACATTATTAATTAAAAGGGACTAACATTATTAATAAAAAGTGTGGATTATAAAACTCTCGCTAGTTTTCTTTAGATTAACCAATTAGGAACAAACTTACAAGAAAATGATTAATTAATCTTCCCCGGGCACATCTTGAAAGAAGTGTCAAGATATAAAAAACTGTTACGTGTGTATTTAAGTAAGTAATTTCTGCAAACCGTTATTATTTATTTATCTAAATATGTTTCATGGTCGAGCTATATCTCGAAATGGATTAGCAACAGTAATAATAATTATTATTATAATATGAATGTGACATAAATCCATATTGAAAAACAAATAATAACCAGTACACTTATGAATACAATAAAAAAATAATAAAAGAAGAGCAAATACTTTTTTTAGGTCAAGTAAATCGTATAAAATGAGTTTTTGTAC
Organism: Hesperophylax consimilis; assembly: GCF_061612785.1. Classification (NCBI taxonomy): domain Eukaryota; kingdom Metazoa; phylum Arthropoda; class Insecta; order Trichoptera; family Limnephilidae; genus Hesperophylax; species Hesperophylax consimilis. The sequence continues at coordinate 5,878,737 of NC_142839.1, read as the reverse complement.
AACATACAAGATAAGAAAGATTTCATGCTAAATATAAAATACGTGAACGTCAAGTGGCGAAGACTTCATTTCATATTTTACTATTTTATAGTCAATTCACTTTTAAAATGCTAAGAATATCGAAAAGCAATATTTTTTAAGAAATTCACTTGTTTAGAAAATGCTTGCAAGGTTCTCATAATCAGAAACTACATTTTTATGTGAATACCACACAATAGTCTCCAACTGCTCCCAACCGTCTGGAGCCAGTGAGACTATGGCATCCCGAACTGGAGTATGTTGTAAGGCTAAAGGTGGGAGAGTACCTGGCTATTCCGATATGGTAACCAAACACGGCTAAAGCCATTTCAATTCTAAATGGTGGTCTTACACCAGGGCGACACTGAGAGTATCTACACATTGTTTGAAATGAATAAATTTTTAAATAATACAAATTAATAAAATACAATTTACTTCCGCACGCCGGGAATCGAACCCGCGACTTTCGGCTTGCTAGTCCTAGTAAGGTAGGTAGATATTACAATGATACAATTAATACATTACAGTTCAAGAAAATGGCGCTTAGATGGTTTACATACGCACGTCGGGGACGTACCAGAAAGATATGACACAATCAAGTTAATCAAATAAACAAGCCAATGATGGAAGGGGTGACCGGATAACTCATCAAAATGACAATTCAACACACCTATAAAAAGTGTTATTATGTTATGAACAGTGATAAAACAAAAATTAGGTTACACATGTAACTTTAATGACTTTATATCACCTTTTAAAGGTGTGTTGAATTGTTATTTTGAGGAGTTATCATGGAACCAGTGGAAAGTGTGTGCCAGGTGGAAGCGGAGAAACATTCAGTCTTCTCTTTCAAACCCATGCAGGGAATTGGAGTAAAGATCAGTTAAATATCCATTCAATGATAAACAAAGCGAATGTATGAATGAAACATAACTGACCATTAACCTCGATTGACTGTGTTATGGTTCTATGACATGTAACACAACTCATTCTTCAATAAAACACTTATATAAATCAATAACACCATGAAACATGGAAGCAGGTGGATAGTAAAAGTATGACAGTATCTATTATTAGGTAATGACATCAAATCATTCATTGAATAGTAACGCTTCCGATGTTATTACTCTGAATACTACTTTGTAAGCAATCGGTATATGACATCATCACAGGGCGAGTTGGTTGGGTATTGGTTACTGGGTACCGGGACGATACTTGGCTGACATTTAGCGGCATAAAAATGTTTCAAGAGTGATTTCGCATTATGAGTCAACGATTTTACACTTTTTAAAGGTCTCCCATAACGAAAGATCATAATTTAATTACCCAATAAAATATTAATGTTTTTATCACAAACATAATAAATCCGATGCAGCTCCGATGGTGGGCAGAGGACAGATCCCAAACAACACGGTCTTGGAACTCACTACTTGCCTCATTCAAACTCATACATACTCTACTTCATACTATATTATCTCACTCAAATGATACAAAGAGAAACGCAAGTGATACATAATAATATAACTAGCCCAACAATTTTTATATATTACAGGATATTTTTTTCAGAAACTATAAATTATAGACGAAAATGTCTACTTCAGCACCCGCTAACTTATTATAATAATATGTATAGTCGTCACGTTTACGTATTTGCAGTATTCTAAATAGTACGTCCATGTCTAATTAAGGCTTTTAAAATGTAAGGGTGCGTATAAACACGCGAGCCGAACTGCCGAGCTGAACCACGACTTACGGGAAATTAACGAAGCAACGCAAATAGCGCGAAACACCGCTTGCGGTTACTTCGTTCCTTTCCCGTAATTCGTGGTTCGGCTCGCGCGTTTTTTCTCATGACTATTTGCAGGATTAGAATTGATTGAGGGTCCTCGAATAGTTTACATATTCTGTAAAAAATCACATAATTTTAAACGATTTGCACTTTGTTGTTAATGCGTTTATCAAATAAGAATTTAGAATTAAGGGTGGTTCTTGGACCTCTTATGGAAAATAGTATTATTAATATAAAACCTTTTATAGTTCTATAACTTGTAGGCTAATTGCGAGAACGAAATGTTTAACTTCAACCGAAAACGCTAGAATACGAGAATATGAAAATGAGAATCCATTACTTTCTGCAGCATTGCATAAGTGTAAGTGATTCCGTAATCGGAGACCTTGCTGTGTGAATCTTTCGACTTTCGGCAATCGCTGAATGCTAAACGAAATAACGAACGCCAACGAGCTTAAACTATTAACCTTGTTGAAACAAAAGGAGCTCTGCGATTGCCAAACTAAAAAAGGCATAAACATGTGCTTAGCGCGCCGCTTAGCCTGCTGCTCTACCTTGAATGAGCTGTGACGAAAGCATCATGCAATAACATTCATGAAATCGATACGCAATAATTAATTAATATCTTAATTCTCATTGGCAAATGGTAAAAATACATAAAATTTGAAAAACAACAGAAATAATCTTTATGAGGGTCAATTATTATAATACGTACTTTGATGCTTAGTTTAATCATCGGTTAACCTTTCTATTAAATTAGGAAAATTGTGGAAAGTAGGTCTACATTAAAATAAATACTGTCAGTTAAGATCGAAAAATGACTAACTGCCATTTATGCAAAATTGAGTAAATTAATAAATCCATTTGGAAAAAAGTACATTGTACAGAAAACTTGGTTATTAAAAACTCATATTGGCAAAGTTAGTTAGCCACGTGTCGCTCTTAACCGACGATATAACTTCTTGAATTATGTCATACCTGGTTGTATAAGAGAGTAATTGACAACTTAATTGACAGCGCTGCCATCTTCGCCACTATTAAATTCCACATACCGACTAGAAACACAACACAAAATGTAACATTCTGTAGAATGCATGATCTGGGTAACAAATTCGGGGGTACTATTGATTGCATTTACTGACTCTATTTATAGAAATAAGCGTAATCTATACCAACACTGTGTTCAATTCTACAAATTATAGTAGCGTTGGTAATGTAGTTTTAGTGATTTGTCTTATGTGCAGTATTGTTCTAGTTGCCATTTTATTACATTTAGTTTAACAGTTTGATGTTATTTCATGATTTGAAAACTTTGTGTATAACTTTCCGTGCAAATTCAATCCATGCAAAAACCAAATAAAATAAAACTTAGAAAGCTATTAGCAAATACCCTGATATGCGTTTTTATGTGAATAACATACAAGAGTCTCAACTACCGGAGTCAGTAGGACTATGATATCACTAATTGGGGTACGTTGTGTGACTGAAAGGGTTGGGGAGGTGAAAGATATCAGGGTGAAGAGGTTTAGGAAGTACGTGGCTAGTCAGATATATTATATTTTGAATGGTGGTCTACTGCAGTGCTCCGCAACCTTTTCTCACCTACGACACACCAAATTTCTTCCTAGAATTCCTCGGCACACCAAAGCTAAAATATGTCGTATTCAAAAGTTCCTCCGGTAAAGTTTTGACCATCGATGCTTCTCGATGTATGCAGCAGTGTGTAAATTGTAACGTTGGATTTTTTTGTTTTACACACGAGACAAAACCCTTTTTACTACCCGTCATTGCCGCAGTGCCATCCGTGCAAACAGCAATGCAATTGCTCCATTTATTATTGTATATTTTTAAGAAATCATCGGTTACTTGAAAAAATTCTTCACCGGTAGGTCGCTTTGGAACCTCCTTACAAAATAAATAATGACCTAATAAAGTCCTCGTCAACGAAAAGTACAATAGCTATCAACTATGCTTTATTTTTAATATCGGTTGTTTCGTTGATCTGAAGCGCAAATTTTTTAGCCAATAACAGTTTTCTAATCAGTGTTTCTAATATATTGTGAATACGTCTTTTAACAGTATTTGCAGACAATGAAAAATAGACAATATTATGAAAAATATTTTGTCATCATGTATTAAATACATAATGAAATATTGTAAAATGCCAAATACATTGAATTTGACCGCGGCACACCTGTGTCCGGCTCGCGGCACACCAGTGTGCCACGGCACACCGGTTGCGGAGCACTGGTCTACTGAGAGTACCTAAAATGCAAGTGTTTAATAAAACACCTAAATTCATGAGAACAAATATTACTAGCAGTCCATTAACGACCATAAAACTGCATATTTATTTTTGGTAATTATTTTCACGGTTGCCAAGTCAACATAAAACCCCCCCCGTAAACAAACAGTTTTGAAATATCTCAACCAAAAATGTGGCACAATTATCGGTGTAGTAACAGGTGTTTCTGTTTATTGTTTATTTGTCGCCACTGCGTGCATCATGAATCTGTAAATTCCTGACTTCAGTTCGAAGAAATAAATAGATTAAATAAAGTGTGTCAGTGTGTGCAAGTTTTGCCAATGGATGACCCAATTATTTTAAAACAAAGCAAATATTTAAATACCAAAGATTATCCATTTGAGGTCACAAACTTATTATCTTTTTCATAATAAATTTTAAATTTGAACAATCGAACATGGAGCAATCAACATTATTACGGCGTAAGGGTTAAATTGACATTTTCAGAGCTTACTTTTCGAGAGTTTTTGTTACTTTATAAGGAAGAGCCGTACACAAAAACTAACTTAAGGCTTCGTAATAAGCGTTCAAAAACCAGAAGATAGGTTGAAAGGGAGGAATGTAAATACGAATGTTAGAGGGACAGTGCTAATATTATATAATTATAATAATTAAGCGAAAATTGTGAAAATATTTAATAAAACACGACTCATTTAAAACAGAGCAAAAACTTCTCGACAAATGCCAAAGTTGCATTTAAAGATAAACTGTAATTTTTTTCAACATGTTAAATAACAGAACAAAATGTGTTTTTAATAAATTTCGGAGCGTACTTTGCGATGTTTTTTTCTATCGATGGAATTTTACGTAATATCCGTTACAGTTCTACAAATAAAAGATATTATCTTCAAAAACCACATTTATTTTTTTAGGAACTTAAAAACAAAAGGTGTTCAAGAGAAATAAATTATAAATCGGTAGAAATTCGGAATGCGGGGCACGAGATGTTGAACTAACATGCTTGGTTACAAGCCTATCAAAGTACAGAAATAAACGGTGTTCAACGAATTTAAAAAAAGGTCAGTTGTAAACACGTACTACATTTTTAAACTAAAAGATCTACTAAAAGATAATACGATTTTAGTGTACCCTGCATGATTTGGGTATATTACTCTGCATGTATTAGAATCGCGGCTGTAGGCTCGGTAGGAACTAGGAACTAGGCACACCAACATTATAATAATGGGCAGCTGGTGAGCTAATAGCATTGAAATACACCACGAAGGTGCATCGAACATCATGTTTGAGGCTATATTTAATGCCATATCTTTTAATCGCCAGCCCATTTCAAAAAGATGCCAAAATCAAACATCAAAGGAAAATAAAATAATAATATTGAAAACATGTTCCGATTACGGCCTGGAATACTTAAAACGTTGATCAAAAGAAACCCGTGGTTAAATACACCGAAAACTTTTAAAAATTTTAACTTACATACATTTTGAGAAACCAGAAAAACGCCGGTTGTAAAAATAAAGTGAAAAATTATAAACTTTTCAGAAAGAAAGTACTTTATAATGTCACTGTTTTTAGGGTATGTTTTTGTTAAGAAGGTAGTGGTAAAGTGAAGGGGAAAGGAAAGATAAAGATTAGGAAGCAACTGGCTATGCAGTTATGTTCGCCAAACACAGCTTAAGTCAGTAATCTGAATAATGTGGGTGAAACCAGTGCTATTATGTAGTACTTTCAGTAACTTACTGCTAACCCTTGAATCCTGACCTCGATCTGTTATAATGTATTAAAACATGATCATTTATTTTAAATCAATATTATTTGTCAGGTGTCAAAAATGATGTACAAATTAGACTCAATTGAGGGTCTACCTAATGTATTCTATGTCTAAGAAGAATGAATACAGGTGGCCGTGTGTACCTGTGTATATAGTGGTATGGGAGGACCCGTAGCGGATGGCGAGTACATCTCTAAATAATGCGATCCTTAATGGATTCCACCATTCTCAAGGTGAACCGCTCGTGAGGCGAATACGCCAAATTGCAAGCAATTGAACAAATAATAATAACCCATTTGAATATTATGAAAACAATAACAATATATTCCAAGCACAGCTGGCGGATTGAAAAATAATATCAAACAACAAACAATCCCCCGGGATTTAATGTTCTGCGAATTAATAATAACATAATATTATTAGCGTACAGTGAAAATAATGACATGCTAAAAAATATTCGTCACACAAAACTATGCAAAGGATTCCACCAATGCTAAAATCTATACATATAAATAAAAATGTAATTTGTTCAAAACCTTAAATCTTCTTAAAGTTCTTCACAGATTGCTTTGAAATTTAGACGTTGCATTCGAATACGCGTATTTTTATATATCTATTTATATAGATTTCACCTGTGACATGTAAAAACATGCTTTTTTTAAACAGCGCCATCTGTTGGACGTAAAAGTAACACGCGCTATTATTTCTCTATCTGCACAAACAGATTGAGCCATAGCAACGCGTGACGGGGTAGAGCTAGTAAGTAATATTATAATGATAACAACACTACCGTTAAGCTTGACAGCTGACCACAATTTGTTAAAATGTTCGACGATTTGATCGATATCAAATGTGACAAAAGTTTGAAACAACTCAACCCTAACGTTTCTGCCGTTTATTCTTAAGGTTAATTATTACCAAATAATAATAACTTCAGATATGATGTAAGTAACATTTATAATTAAGAAAATGAACCACTATTTTTCTTACTTTCATAAATGTATTTTAAAATATGTATATATATTTTAGTTTGACTGCGGATTGAACCTTCCTATTGAGGAACTAGAGTCGACAAGTCTACCAACTTAACCAAATGCTGATCGAGTAGGACCAACATTTATTTCTTACATTAACTGTTGTAATGTCATCCGAATTCAAAGAAACGATTAGATGTCCGAATGTTGATTGTCATCGACAATGAGTCTACCTGCTGAGTTTCAGCTCGATCGTATGTCGGGAAGTTGATTAATTTTTGCTTCAAAGATTTGCATAAATTGATTCCCGAAAACTTTGAATGATGTGAAATTCAAATAGATGTTAAAAATACATTTTTTTAAATATTTTCAGTGTATAATGAATTTATGTCGCCGTTCTTACAATGATTGGTGATGTTGCAGCAGCAAGTTGCCTTCCAAGCAGTTAATCAGGGTTCATTTTTTTTTATTTAATTTACATCCCGTGATTTTTCACTAACTATAAATATGAAAGTTGCGTTGTATTACGAATCAATAAAATATACGTAAAACAATTACATAATATGAAACTAAAAATGAGTCGACGCTATAATAGAAATTATCAACGGTTTTTTTGTAAATGCCGTGTTGGCTTTGTGATTTCAATAAATTCCTACAAACGGTCATTTTAAGGTTTTAAATCACATGTATTATTGTTGTTCAATAGACAAAGAAAAGAGGCAAAACAACATTGTTGGAGCTTATTACAATAAAGCTGATGAGAGCGAGATCGCAAGCTGTGGAAGATGAAATCACACTTTCTTCCAAGCAGCAGCTGTTAAACACATCAAAGAAAAGCGTTGTGCCAATTAAAAGATATTATTTATAAACAGAAATATATCGACTGTGAAAAGGCGAAGGGAATAACTTACTCTTAATAGCTTTTTTGCTTTATTTTTATTACATTCCCTACGGCAAAGTAAATAAGTCGCGAAGTCTATGGGAAGTGGTGAAATATTTCAATGCAACGTAATCCTAAAATCACAGTAGGTACGGCAGATGCAATTTACTTTATAGAAGTCGTTTTCAAAGGAGGCTAGCTTGAAAAATGATAACATCCAAATAATTGAGGTATTTTGTAATAGAGAAAAATAAGGTTAGATACTCAAAACGTTAAAATACGTTAAATACACTGAACAAGATCAGTTTGAATTTTATATAAAACTGGTGGACACTGCAATGCTTCGCTATTGCTAATGTCTCTCTCGGGCGTCTCCGACTTCTTTCACCATTCACTACTGTATACCACAATGTTACTGATAAAAATTACATTTTTGCATTATTCGACTTGTATCATTTTTGTAAAAGCTTTTGTAAAAATCTGTATCTCATTCCAGTGCAGAGAAATTGAGTTCCTCGGGTGTCCCCGACTTTTCTACCATTATAACCACTCTCTAAACACTCTTGGCACTAATAAGAACACACGTTGAAATTTCAACTTAGAAGATACACCCGTGAATCCATGAAGTACCTAAGAGCTTTCATGTCAGCCTTTGCATTTTAGTACCCCTTAAAACGCGAACCGTCGAAACGTCTTGAGCATTTTTTACAAATATTCAGGTGCAAGTTTGCGAATCTAATCTTAATAAAAAGTATACAGAGCAATCTAAAATTCAAGTGACACCCTTCACGGAATATTGAAGACATTCACTGGTAACAAGATATTTTTATCGAAGGCAAATAAAGATATGTAATAAAAACAAATATTGTGATTTCTACACCAGAACACGTAGAATAACGAGAAACGCTTTCCGTCGGTTTGTAGTTCGCACATATTATTTCGAAGTAATTTCGGATTCGAGAGGTCGTTGCCAAATTTCACATAAAATTTCGAATTCGTGAATTCATTACGTGGACAGGTGATATCTCACCAATCGGCCAAGGGGGAATCTAACAAACATAATACGGATTCCGGTTGGATCCAGCTTGAAAATGAAATACATTAACCGGTAAAGATTACCAAAGAGAAAGACGGATTATTGAATATTTAACGATTTACGCTTAGTCTCTATAACGGGAAGGCCAGTCTGTAAGATAACGGCTTTAACTACAGAATTACACAATTAACAAAATGAGATAAGTAAATATTGTATCATTTTGATTTGACAAAAAGGAAAAGAGCACTCTTACAATAAATTGGCTATGTCGACAAGCCGATCGTTGTTTTGTTTGCACAACGTCACACAATTTAGTTTGCATTAACCGTGACCGCATTTGAGAGCGGCGCGGCATTGGGCCCAACGCCGCGAGTACCCACCCGCTACCCACCCACCCCAGCCTGCCTGATACAAGCGAGTACAACACAGCAGTCTTACCTACTGTTAGTCACTGAGCACTAGGCACTGGGCGCGACGCTAGTGCTAATGCTATCAGCTCGGTGACTAGTATGTATACCGACTATCCGTCAAACAGCGTGCAGTGGCAGTGGCAGTGGCAGTCACTACTCTACAAGTCTAGTCACTATCCACTATCCAATGCCGCTAGTCACACTCCTATCGCCGGCAGCGGCCACGACTCGAGACCATTGTGGGTCACACTGCGCTGGCTCAGGTAGAACAACACTGATGCTTGCAGGTGGATTGCAAATACGTACAATAATCACTACGTCCCGTCCTAACAATATTATTCATAATGCACGAACGTTTTCAATTAAATGATTTGATCTATACAATTTCAATATATATTAAAACATCATATTTAAATCCTATGAATAATATTCGGCAAGATTACCTCGATTGCTTAAAAAGGAAGGACAAACAAATCATAAAAGGCGTAAGGCAATAACAGATGGCCAATAAATTGCGTGATAAACAATGCGATTTCATAAAATGTATTCGATGACAAATAACCCAACGAGTATGTATAACTTTAACATCCTCCAATCAGAGTCCGCGTGTAAATGATATATTTCAATCTTACTCGAGCTTGGAAGCCAGCGAAGATTCTTGATGCAAGCGAGATCGCAACCCGCATACGGTAATAACAAAAGCAAAATATTGGCGGAGCAGGCCGTCAGCATAAAAGGATTTTTTACGTGTGTGAGGCACACACAGTGATGGGTGTCCTTGGGACGGAGGAGCCGGAAGGGTTCTTCGAAGGCTCGGCTCACTCTGCCGAAGTGCCGAGGTTCCGTGTATTGGTGTATTCACTGTTCGGTGCTCACTGCATGCCCCCACCATACCTGGCTAGTGGTTACCTGCGGGTGGATGGGGAGGGGCAGGGGCAGGGGCATCTCGCCACCTGGCCGCGGAACAAAGGAGAGGTGACGTCACCGTCCCATCACCGCGGACTTATAATCGATCATCCGAGCTGATTTGCTGATCGGGATAGGAGCAGTATTATGGAGTCAGATAATTTTGATTTGTGCTCTTACTAGCAAAATTATATTGCAAACTTTTGAACGCTCTACAACCCGTGAAGAACATAATCCAATGGGAGTTTGTAGTATGTTTGTTACTACATATATAGTAAAAACACCCATTACAGATGATACCCAGGCATTATCTTCGTGTTTCACTGGTCTTCCCATATCCATTTGGCGGGATAAAGCGGTTTGAGTTTGGCACCTTATTCCAAAACGTACGCAAAATAAGCAATTACGACAAATTACACGAGGGAAATAAAGAATCATTATTTTTCTCCAAAATTCGAGCCCGCGAAGCCACTATTATCGAAATAAAAAATAATGTTTTTCGGAGAACATGGGACTAAGATATTAAATTCACCGAGGATACCGAACTTCTTTGGGTTTCGTCACAAAAAGTCTCCAATTTTAATATGACCTTCACGCATCAGCGACTTTCATAACCAAAAAAACTCCTTTACAGGTTTTGCAGGTATATGGTGTCTGCCCTATTCAAATCACTCTTCCTTTTAGATGGGGCATTTAACTAAAAGCTTTTGGGAGTAAGATTTTAGTAATGGGGACCATGAAAGGCTCGATGTGGGATGCGAGGAGCATTATAAGAAAAGCGTAGGTAAAATGTGGGTACAGGAATATTTTTTACAGATGATTTTTTAGTTCGCGTCTCGTAACAGGCCGCAATGCGACGGTACACTTAGGCGGGTACATTCCAAGTGACAATTTCTTAAAACATTGTCCATTTATAAAGTTGACAGTTTTCACGTTTCATTCCGAGTAAAATTTAAGTACTAAATCTTTCAACTTAAATTCAAGTGCGCTGCATCGCGTATCTAAAGCACAAGATAACATGACACACAGTAGCTGTAACAAACACCACTTCAAGAAGTGATGCGAGTCATCCAGATAAATTAAAACAGGGGTATATAACCTACACGCTATTATTTGTTATTTTTGCGATTTACTCAGAAAAAAATATATCTAATAATTGTGGCAGTGGTCTTGAAGGCACATTGCAGAAGGAACGAGTCTAGCAAATTAGTATGGGAGTCGCGTTGTGTGACTTCATCGATAAATTTAATCAGCCGTCCCCCGTATGATAAAAAGGTCAAATTGATATTAGCAATACAAAATTTAACATGTCATTTCAACTGGAAAAGGTTTTGTACTATTTGTATTTTGTTTTTTTTTTCAGAAAATTTATGGCTATTTTAATATCACAGACAATGAATTTAATATTTCAGCCATTATAAAATTTCATTAAAATATTAACCAATTTCACGGAAGGGAGGATATTTAAGAGTTCAAGATGATAATCATAATTACTTTTACAGATAAAACATGGTTTAATGTTACTGAATATATGTTTTCTGCGTCTATCATAAACATTATTACTCGTACACTATGTAGGTAAATCATTCATAACATAACATTGTTATGGCTAAAGATATAATAACAAATAGAGATAACTTTATTATTTCGGCAAACAACAAAATATTAATTGAAACATATATTTTCGTCATTCTTTCGTGGTACAGGACAAACTGATAAGAAAGAAGACAGTTAACGGAAATACAAAAAAAAAACTTTTCCAAAATCACCAAACATACTCATTTAGGTTGTATGTGATGTGCGTTAGTTATTCCTGCGTGAAATATTGTTCAATAAACTCAAATATCCTTTGAATTTAAGTGTCATTTGTAAAATTGGAACCGAGTGAAGAAATCAGACACGCGATACCTACCTGTATAGTACAATATATTTTTTAAATGATTTTAACTGTCATTTTCAAAATTGGAACTGATGTGTCGAGAATTCAGAATATCTGAGCTAGCAAAGTCATAAAGATTATAATTTCTTACCAAATATGAACCTCAAATATGTGAAGAGAGCGATTTTATATATGTTTTTATCTTTTTTTTTTATTTTAAGTGTTAAGAAATATACACATTTCACTTTCTTAACTTAAAAGTAAACATTAAAAATAAAAATATAATTATAATTGTTTACTAACTGAATTACATACGTACATTTTAATTTAGCTCGGTGGTCTAAGAGCAAACAGTTAAATATATTCATTCTATTTGGTGATGTGAGGCTATTGGGAAGGACTGATTGATAATACCGGGATATACCGGGTGTGTTAAGGAAATGGAGAGGAACCAGGTACGGATGCAGTATAGATGTGCATGTGCAGTGCGAGGCTGGGTGTGTGACGGGTGCCGGCGGGGCCGCCCACGCCGCTCCCGGTGAGATAAATCAGTCGGGAATCCGCCCAGAGTGCCGCCCATCTTTTGTTCGGGCCTCTGCGTCGACTGATTTGCGAGACGGAGACGGCGATGACAAATTTCACGACGGCCGACTTCGTCAAACCTTCGCACGTCTGACGAAACTCGCACTGGGATTTATTAAATATCCATACCTATCGCTAATAATAATGCCATGATAAACACACCCGCTTGGAAGAAAAACCATATTTCTACATCATCGAGAGTACAAGGAGAAAACTTATTAAAATTGCTAATTTATTAAGAACCTCTTCAAATTATTCGTTATCCGATTAAAAACGAGATTGCAGGCCGTTAACGAATGAATTTATATCTTTTCTGATAAACACGATAAACTTCTAATTGTCATGATGTCGGAACACGTGTTCATAAAATTCCTAACATTTTCGCATTTCGTCATTATATATTATTAAGACAAACGCAGGTGCATGAACACATGTTTCGATATTATTATGAATTGACTAAAAGTTTATCAGGAAGCGGCCTGCAGTCCAGTTTTCCATCGGATTACCAATAATTTGAAGAGATTTTTAATAAATTCTCCGTGTGTTCAGTCTGCGGTTAGTCTCGTAACGAATCAACAAGGCAATTACAAGAAATAATCGAATTAGGCACCTACATACATAACTACCAACGCAATTAAATATTTATAATTACTGCTTTGTCATAATCACAAACAACATGAATATACAGAATTTCCCGCATACGCAACAAAGAAAGAAAGATAAAAAAAATATTTTCCTAATCGATTATCGCAAGAGAGACCTCAATAGTTTGATGAAATTTAATGTCAATAATACTTTTATTTGAATGCAATTCATAGGTTCCATGAGAATTCATTTTGTTACATAAAAGATTTGTAACAAGGTGTGTGAATCCTTCTACTTATTGCATAGCTATGGTTTCGGTGTGTGGCACCTCCAGTATTTACGTAATGGTTAGAATGCTAACGCTGGAATGGGACTTTGGGACACATCGGTTGCAACACCTGCGATCGGATCACAAAACCTGAAGAATTCAAATCGAAGCAGCATTGATTCCTTGTCCAACAGCAAATCTGCTCGATCTCATCATTAAATTTAACAAACTGGAGTTCTTCGTCCTTGGGGAATCGAAAAGCATCTCCCGATCCTGCACTATCACGGTCTTTTCTCTTGAGGACAATATTGACAAGGCGATTCTAGAACTGACGAGAAGATTATTTGTGGCATTTCAAGACGAGATGGGTTGCTGCCACAAACTGTCTTCAACCACGATGCAATCGGTGTCATACATTCCATTAATAAGCAAGCTTCTTTTTGCCAGGCAGTCTATCTGTTGTACAAAAACACCCATCCTTTAAGGAGGTTTGTATTTTTTAAATCAATTTTTTAATTGTTGCCTCCTTATCCAGCGATAACATTGGTTATTTTTTAAATTGTTATTCTTCGATTTCTCATCTAGAGGAAGGTCCGAATGCAAAGCACATTCCGATTGGTTTATATCTACTTTTTACCACAAAAATAAATCAACCGATGCGAAAATCCTAAACAAACCAGTTTGCCGAGGTTCCAGGAAAGAGTTAAGTGGATTCGAAAAGCCTGCTAGTGTGGACAGTAGACGTCCGATATAGGAATTAAACATATATTATATCGACAAATAAATTGAATAATATCTTAGGAATACGATGTAAATATATAAAAATCATTGATGTCAATGCCGTTAAACCATCACAGATTTTATTTATTGCACAATTTCATAAGTATAATAATCCAACGTTTTTGGTTAGATTAGCAGAGTACATTTTTATACGTAATCTTAAGTTAAATTACCTAAATAATTTTTATGCATAAATAATTTAAAGCGAACTTAGACAAAAGATGTCCGCATTCAAAAAACGGATTGCTAAAAAAGTAGGTCAAACTATTAAGGATTCACAAAATTATAAAAATCATCAAGTAGGTAAAGATTAAAGTCGTTAATAATTGCATCATTTGGAATATTTTAATACGATACGACTGTACCACCCAGCCAAGAGCACTCCTGTCCTGGTGAAACCGGTACACCAGGGGGCACTTGTTAGGACTTGGAACATGGCTCTGAGGATACGAAGGAGGTTTGAGTTTAATCGACCGATGTACATGGTAACCTAATAAGCCAATATTGGAATTTGGGATAGGTAGGAATTAAATAATTGATTGAGCGTATCTTCTTGCGTATTTTTGAAACTTCTTGACTATTTCAGTCTCTTTTTGCTCCTTCTTAATGCTTCTTTTTGGCTCGTTGATCTTTCCTCTTCATAGCTTTTCTTGCCTATTTATGACTGTTCTTACTTCAATCCTCTCATCGGCTATTCTTACTCATTATAGTATTTTCTTTTCTTTCATCAGAATATTTGAATACAACGAAATAAATAAAATTAAGCTGTGATACTACGTGCGTTATATCACGAAATAGGGGACTGCACTCAAGGGTAGTTTGAGGTCGTATTTCGATGGTTTTTATTTACACCGGCCAATAAATAGACGCATGGAACGTATAGCGTATGGATATAAAGGTAACTGGGCCGGGATGGAGGCATCTTCTTCCTCCTGCATTAGATCGTTAAATGTTTGTAGTTATAAAGCAAAAAAAGTGTAGATATGAATGGATAAAAAACTCTTAAATGAGATGTAGGATTTACATTACATTAGCACTGGTCTGACTATAATTTCTAGATTAACGCACCTTTTGTCAGTTCGAATTTTATGTCATTTTTATCATTAGCTATGGAGCTTTTACATAATTAATATTAAGTCATTTTAAACATTAGCTATGGAGTTTTTATATCATTAATATTATGTAGTTTTCATCATTAGCTATGGAGCTTTTATATCATTAATATTATGTAGTTTTCATCATTAGCTATGGAGCTTTTATATCATTAATATTATGTAGTTTTCATCATTAGCTTTGGAGCTTTTATATCATTAATATTATGTAGTTTTCACGTTAGCTATGGAGCTTTAATATCATTAATATTATGTAGTTTTCATCATTAGGTATGGAGCTTTAATATCATTAATATTATGTAGTTTTCATCATTAGCTATGGAGCTTTAATATCATTAATATTAACGGTCATACAATAATACAAACATCGTTTCATTCTATAAGAAAAAATTGCATTAAAATTCAAGCAAAGCCACGTAGTGCTAAAAAGACACTTCAGTTTCAGTTTCAGTGCCGGCAACCCGGGCGTTTATTTAAGGTTGGTTCTGTACAGATGTTTTTTTTTTCATTACCCTCCTCACTAGACATAGTCTGTTCTGAGGCTGGTAATTAACAATTTATATATAAACTAAATGTTTAGTAAAAAATATTTAAAAATTATAAGAAAAAATAGAAGTAAAAAAATGAGTAATATAAAAATAGAAAAATAAGTGTAGTACTATATGTGTTGAAGAATTGTGTATAAAAATATGAAATGAGTGTTATCAACCTCTTTTTAACGACGACATCAAAATATAATAATTTAAAAACTATGTGATTTTAAGTTAAGAATTAAAATAATAAAATTCAACAAGGTAGTGTTACGATTATTACTGAGCAATCCAGCAATGCGTGAAGTGTATGTGTATGTGTGTGTGTGTGTGGGTGACGTCACCGGGGGGGAGTGGGGAGGTGAGGCTGCGCGGCGCAGTGGTCGCGGTCGCGCTCGCCGCTCCATCACTATGTACATATATATTATGATTCGGCAACGCTCGGCTATCTCCGCGGAAGGGGAAGTAAGGGCGAACAGACCAAGGTCGCCCGGACTCGCCAGGATTCAGATACCCAATAGCCCAACATATTTCAAGGACATGCCTTATTTTCAACACTTTTTTACCACACACAAATTCCGAGAAGTGAACCGACATCCTCAAGGGCGATCACGTTTTTATGAAGATACCACTACTTAACACAAAATTGGCATATTGGAAACTTTAAAACATACAGATGTATGATTATCTTCCATCACTCGCTAATGCCATGCTTTGAGGTGTGCAAAATAAAATATTCCAAATTCATGTTTTTTTGTGAGATTAATTCCGACGTGAGATCATTTTAAATTATTGAAAAATAAGTCGGTAACAATTACCATTTTCGTAAAATTAAAAACTTATTTTGTATTCAGAAATATTAGTTTTTAGTTAATACAAGCACGAACGTGACATAAACCATGTTTAAATAAGGTACACAGGTCCGTCAAAAACTGGTTAGCTCATCGTTATCCTGAAAATTCGCCCGAGAGAGGTTATCGCTAAATATATTTATAGCGAACATTGTGCATCGTATTATTGTTATACGTGCACAAACGAGACATGTGCCTTAGCATTTGTCACAATAAGCTAAACGGAATAACTTGTCTTTTAAATAACGCAAATATCACCTTCAATAAATCGTCAGCGGTAATTTCATCAAGAAAACACGTGTCAGACGAGTTTCGGAATTCTGATTGTAATAAGAGTTGGAAAAAAATTTGCAAGGTGGTCGAATATTTGGCTTAAATTTTGAAGGGCTTATTCTAGCTGAATAAGTAAACACAGACTGTGGGAATAACATGGATCTCAAGCAATAACAGCACATTTTTAAACTTTGGGTTTTATTTATTTTGTAATCGGTTTGGAGACAATCATTTGTGATTAGCAACTACTTTCTGAACTAGAAGAGATTTCGCTAGTTTTTAAAAATATTTTTTCTTTAAATCATTCTCAGCAGTGGGTGTGGCAGTTAACTCATTTTTTATTATGATATATTAGTATTATATTATGACAAACACAAAGTTTTTGGCGGAATAGTAACTGAATATGCCTACGCTTCATTTGTAATGAGCGTTGTTGCAGCACGCTACACTAGAAGTAAAGTAA
Organism: Hesperophylax consimilis; assembly: GCF_061612785.1. Taxonomy (NCBI): domain Eukaryota; kingdom Metazoa; phylum Arthropoda; class Insecta; order Trichoptera; family Limnephilidae; genus Hesperophylax; species Hesperophylax consimilis. The sequence continues at coordinate 5,861,367 of NC_142839.1, read as the reverse complement.
AACGGAATCTGCGTGAAGCACTATTAGTGGGATCTGTCATCATCTGACGTTGGATGTTTGCACCGGGGCGCGGGGAGACGGGTGTGCAACCTTGGCTGGTTGGCGGCTGGCTGGCGGCTGGCTGGTGGCTCGTCGGACCCCGCAAACCCCTTGCCTATACCTCGCCAGCCAACACGACCGAGAGCTGAGAGCCGAGAGCCGAGAGCCGAGAGCATGGAGCAGGGCCGGCGATATCCAATTGAACCGGCGACTCGCAGGTTCATTGTTCCAGTGCGCGTGGTCGCCAACCTTTGGCCAGGACAGGCCGGAAGCGAGGAAACCCTGCACACGATACACACTGTACAACAACATTGCACACACACACAACACACCATATGGGGGAGATTGATGATAAAATTGATGCAAACAAGCTAGACTTTGCCAAACAAACTTATACCGTATTAACAACAAACTATCACGCCATTTCAACGCAGTGACAAATAGTATGAGACACCACACAACATTGTCTTATCGCATACTCCTTGTTTCATACAACGTTTTACAGTGACATACTCGTCTGTTATTCCGACTACTCCGACAGTCTTCCTGTGACTTCTACTTAATTCTTGTTCCATCCACTTGCGCATTGCATTATTCTGCAAACACCATCCGCTATAAATGTTCAAGTCGACTAATAGTCCCTTTTTAAAAAATGTTCATTACGCTTACATCGACCTTGCATTCTTTTCAGATCTTCTCATTTGTATTTCTGTCTTACTCATTCCAACTGCATTCAGTCCACTTTCGTCCTTCCTTTGCCAGTATTATACCTCTCCATCATTTCAGATCTATTTCAGTTGATCATCTTCAACCGCACAGGTGAGATTTAATATTTATTATACTGGAACTCTTGATGGTGCCTACGTTATTGCCTTATTAATTATGTTAATTGGCAAGCGGCAATTCGAAAGACAATATAAAAAAGCACAGGTAAGTAAGACAGAAGATATTTTCGGGCCACAAGAGTGTTTTCAAAGACCTGGTAACTGACCTCGGCGACCGAGACCCCGAAAAGTGATTGCACTGGGGCATAGGAGATATCAAATCCACGGGAGTAAGCCAGGCGATGGCCTACTCTTTTATCACTCAAGCGACAACTGAAATTGATTTCTTATTGTAAAACTAAAGAATTTTATTAAAATTACCATTCACTTAAAAATAAAATTCACGATCAATTTATATTCTAGACGAAACTGAAATTTATAATATATTTTGTATTTAATACAATCATGTTCATTACGACAGCTGTAAAATAATTTTTTAACGTTACATCAAAATCAAACAAACAAAAAATCACCAAAACAGCGCTTGTCGAAATATCGAGATAAACCCGCAACCTCCTGACACGTTTTTATGAGATTACTAGCAGTACTACGCCACGAGTTGCTGTGGCTCAGTCTTTCTGTGCAGATAGATAAAAAAAATAGCGCGGGTCGATTTTACGTTCAACGGACGGCGCGATTTTTGTTTTTTCTTTAAAAAAAACGTGTTTTTACCTGTCACATGTGACATCTATATAATCTAGGTAGGTATATAAAAACACACATATTCGAATGCAATGTTGTGTCAAAGTTTCAAAGCAATCGGGTAAGAACTTTCGGAGATTTAAGATTTTGAACAAACGAACATTTACATTTTATTTATTTATTTATTTTTAATATCAACGGTATAAAATATACCATATACAGTAAATTATAAACAGTGACATCAGAAAATATACAATTAACATAAACTATAGATGGATATAAAAAGTTAGAGATACAAGTACACGCAAAAGTTATAGGTAGATTAGGTTAGATTAGTATTGATTGAAATATATGATAGTATAGATACATGATATAATATATTACAATAGCTAAAATGTATGCATTTATATTCAGGATTTGGTTGAAATTAGTTAAGTGCCAATCAAGCTGTTGATTCACCTTATTGACTATTTTTATTGACCCAAGTTTCCTCAGTTGCCCCAGGCAGTTCATTTTATATACATATTTATTTGACTTTTTACGTAAGTATGAGTAGACTTACATTTTATTGGCCATGATTTAAAAGATATGATATTAAGGCTTTTTTTTACCTAGCTTCTGTGCAGTTAAACAGATCCGCTACATCTGTGTACCTATTACTAATTTCATGTAATCTAGGTACAAGCGAGTGTTTGAAATGATAGAATATATTTTATATAGATAGATTCAATAATAGCAGTTTTCTAAGGGATATATGCTGACAGCGCGTATCCTAAACCAGAGTTGTGTTGCACCGATATCCCCATAACCCCTAGCCCCAGGTGAGGGACCGCTGCCGGAGGGTCTGGCCGTATTTTTTGCCTCAATCGGAGCACGTAAGCGCAACCGCCCCGTCTCGAGCCGCTAACTATCAACCTACCAGCCGACTACCTCGGGTCCTAGCCATGCGGCCATGCGACCATCCGTCCATCCGCCGCTCTCCTTCCCGCGCTGCCACGTCATCTGCGCGGGAATGTGCAGCTTGGAGTAAATGGCTAAAATCGCGCTATTATTGGCCCGCCCGCCGCAGCGAGACAGGTGCCACCGCCATATACCCGCACTCACTCCTCCCTGCCGATCTAACTCGCTGCTTATGGCTATCGGCGCAAGGAAGCCATATTTTCACTACTGTTCCGATACGTAGAACGAGGCGGAACTAAAAACGAGATATGAATACATCGAAAAAGGTATGAGAATTCAAAATACGAACAGGAATCAAAATGAGAATTTAAAACCCGCAAAATGTATGAGAATTCAAAATTCGAATGGGAAATAAAATGAGAAATTAAAATTCGAAAAATTTATGAGAATTCATAATTCGAAAAAGGTTCCAGAAATTCGATTAGGTATGAGAATTCAAATATCGGAGTAGAATAAGAGAAATCAAATTTAGAATGGGAATGAGAATTCATATTTCGTCGCAATGGGTTATTCAAATTGCGGAATATCTCCCGGAGGCGATATCAATAAGAAGTTTAACGACAGTTTCTTTTACGAGCGGAGTATGACGGAGAGAATCGCTGAATGATAGTCGTTAACCTTAATTTGATGTGCACCTGTAGCATTTACCTGCAAACTGCACTATACAAGTATACACTGCACTCTTGTACACTTCTGCACTTCTGTTGCACCGTGAGGGAGGAGAACGTTATTGACTGATTGCGCTTGGCACTTGCCACATTCCACAACATGACGGTAAAAATATAGTTTTTATTTATTTTTTGGAATAACTTAGTGAGTAAAACCTAAAATTGTAATATTTAATTATTGAAGACAATATTAGGCGAATAAATAAATTGCAGGGCAAGGGTCCTCCTGGGTTCGAGTCCTAGATGTGACCGCATCTTTTTCTGATTTTTCTGTTTCCGATTTTCGTTTAGGAATCGCTAATATTGTCTTCAATAATTAAATATATTTTTTAACTGAAGAATGTTAAGATTTAAGCACAGTTTCATCTAAATAAAGATCTAAAATAGCAGATAAGAAGAAAGGCATAACTTAATGTATTGGTTTTCTCTTCAGTAAATTGATTAGGTGTAAGTAATTGTAAAATCCTAAAACCATTGTAAAGGATTATACTCGTATATTGAATGTGTAATAGAGGGAATTAAATTTGAATACAGTTATTATTGTTTCAAAAATATTGCATCGTCAAATTGATCTATTGTTACTTGTACATAAAAAATGTTGACCTTATTATCAAATAACAACAACAGCTTAATTAATTTGAAATCACTTTTCAAATTGATGTGCTCACATATAAATATCTTATTCGTCATTTCAATGCTTGTAAAATGTACGTTTGATTAATAATGATACAAATTAACGCAATACTGATTTTTTAACCAGATGTCAATTCTGTGATCAGAGGACTTAAATCAAATTTTGATCGTTTAAATTAAAGTTGCTACATCCTTCAAATATGAGAACATGACAACTGTATCAAGAAGCACAAATCTGTACAAAAAAATGTTATGAACAACATTCGGAAAAAAACAGAATATAAAATAAAACGCTTCTTTTGAATGGTGTTATTATTTTTGAGCATTATTTCTTGAACAGACCCCTGGGCGTTTGCCCAGTCTGCCTAGGCGCCTGCAATGACACTGCTCTCCCTAATCACACAATTATAAAAATTGTTTATTGGCGACAATTAATCGCTCTTTCGGTATTGTAATAAAAACAGATACCTTATAAACTGATGTATAAATGAAAGTTCCAGTCTAGAGGCTTGATAATTCTATGGATTGGGAATTATAGAATGGCAGACAATGTATATGCCGCCTACATAATACATTATATTACGAACAATAATGTAATGTACATACTAATACGCAGTGTATCACGATCTCTGGGCGATATTACACGTCGAATCCGCTTTAGTTCAGTGTTAGTCTACGTGTTTATAATAATGATAATTATTATTGTGGACATCAATGTCGTGTAAATGATAATTCGCAGTCGTTAACAACACATCGCCGAGCGAGAGACTAATAAATCTTCCCGCCTTTAGTGGTGAATTAATGTTCCTCTCGGTCTTAATCTGATAGATCCAAAAGTTCATGTGTTGCTCTCGGTCTAAATCTGATAGATCCCAAAGTTCGTGTGTTGCTCTCGGTCTAAATCTGATAGATCCAAAAGTTCGCTCTCAAAGAGACGAGCTCTAAACTGTCACGACAGAGACACCGTATAAATCAACTTTAAACGCTGCCGAAACTTTGCCGCTATAGATGTGTCGTGTTTGCGATAGCATACGAAACACGCCATAAGTGAAAATTCGAAAGGCATCCAAAACTATATTTGTCAAAGGTTCTTCGTCACATTCCTGGGGAAAATAACAAATAAAGGTTCTGGATTTTTTTTAATGATTTATCTACATCTATGTTACAGGGCGTTAAGGTAGGTACTTGACGAACTTACCAGTAATTCCTGACATTATTTGGAGTAAAAAATGTTAATGAAATTTTAGTCTCCGATAACATTTTTTATGTTTTTTTTTCAACCAAAAACATAAAAGATTCAGTAGATATTGGATACAGAATTTGAACAAGTCATCAAATTTCAAAGTTCTGTTATTTTATCATTATTATTGGCCATTTGTCTCCCAAAACTCAAATATTAAAAGAACTTGAATAGAACCTTTACAGAACTTGAAAATCAACTTTTATTTGATGAATTGTTCAAATTCTGTGAATAACCCGTCGTTAGAGTCGGGTTAAGCGGTTGGGCAGTTATTGCATGTATTATATTTAAAAAGTGTTTGTGGAGGAGGCATGGCTTCGTTTATTATTCAAATCTACATCTATTTCCAGATTGATGAAATATTGACGTTGACACACTTGACGTTCAAAATAAGGAAATTACTGTCTGCACCTGTTTACGAAAAACTCACATGTTAAATTACATAATGTACTTGTGTATATAAAAAAAAATTATGTACGCAATGATCTGCAGCGAATGTTTAAATTAAAAAAAAGGAAAATAAACTTTGGAAAGACTACCTATTCGTGACCTACGACCTGGCGAACTCCTATTATATGCATGTAATGGTCTTTGCCGTTTTCACCCCACAAGTACTCGTACATGCAATCAATTCCGTTCGTAATCCGCTATACTGCAGTCATATCACTGTTATCAGCATGGGCAAGCTAAAGTTGTAAACATATTTCACGATAGTGTCAAACAAACGTAGTAGGTATTGAATATAAATTCTAACATACCTATTAGGGTATCTTTTCTATTTTCGCCTCCATTCGCATGTCTAACTTTCAAATAAAAAAATAATTAATCCTTAAACTATTTGAGCCATGATTGCATTTGAATGTACAGAGAGAAAAAATAGTATGACTAATTTATTAAAATCCTGTTAAAAACGTGATGGCAAGTCATTTACTAATAAAATATTAGTCCATTCAAAATATATCGGAACGTGTGTACATGCAGCTGCGCTTTTCCTGATAAATATAATGACGAAATGCGACAATATTAGATTATTTATGATCACGTGTTTCGACAACCTCATATTCGTGTTTTACTGATAGTTTGTTAGGAAATCTGTCAATTCATTCCTTAAAAAAGGCCTGCAGACCCGTTTTTAACAGGAATAATAATAATTATACCATTTTTTTTAAATTAGCAATATTTTATATCAGTAACTTTTCTTCATGTAACAGGAAGAATACAAAAGCCGAAAACAAACCTCAGTTTGATCCCGTAACACATGCATGGCGTGAAGAAGTTAGTGTGAATGTACATTTGAACGTTCAAATAACGCGATTACAGAACGAGGCATTGAAATGAATGCAAGAGTGGTAATAACAATAATAATAATACCCGCTGCAGTATTATAACCACAATTCTTACTAAGCATAGTTAGTTTCCCGGCGGCGAGCTGCGAGCTGAGAGCGGTGAGCGCACGCCCGCGCCGCCGGCCGCAGAATGCAGCCATGAATTTTGAATTACAAAAACGAGCATTAATTGCGCGAAAAAGAACAAGAAAAAGGGCGGTAGAAGCGACGTCTAGAAATAAAAATTGCACGTACGTTTTAGCCGACTATTATCCGAGCGAGTCAACAAAGCTTTTGACATTTCTCGGCCATTCACCCCGCGTCCTCTCAAGGTCGTACCGACTGAATTTAATTCATATCAAAATGCACACTCCTATCTTACGTTTACGCAATGGAAAACAGATTCCAAGCTAAGATAATATTACAATTTGGTGCGTAATAAAGGAGGCATAGCTAGTGATGGGCGTTATCCAAATCTTTCAATCGAATGTTTCGAGTTAATGACACAAATGTTTGTACGACGTATGCTAAAACCTAGAAAATAATTGCAAAATTACAAAAAAAAAATACTTTTAAAAACGAATATCGTATTTGTGTCCCACCCAGGCGTCGTGTGTTCTATTCCTCGGCTGGCACAAGAAACATTTTCGTGGTAAGCGTTCAAAGATGGTCTGAAAGGGAGATATTAAAATACAAATAATTAAGCGAAACTGGTAAAAATATATGAAAAAGCACGACACGTTTGAAATAGAGCGAAAATCTCTTGACAAATGCTTTAGTTGCATCTAAAGATACACTGTGAATCTTTTAACGCCTATAACACATTACATAACAGTACAAAACGTGTTTTGTACTGTAAAGGTGGAAACACATTATTAAAACCCGACGCGACCCGACGAAACGCGATGCGTGTTGAGTCGAATCAAATGTATTGTTTTCTTATGACCAGAATCACACCATGAACATCCGACATGGCGTCGCGTCGGATGTTAATAGTGTGATTCTGGTCATAAGAAAACAATACATTTGATTCGACTCAACACGCATCGCGTTTCATCGGGTCGCGTCGGGTTTTAATAATGTGTTTCCACCTTTATGCTGTATTTCATATAATTAAACTTTCAGCATAACATATGTATAGATATTATCTTCAAAAATAACATATATCTATAACTTAAAAACTTAAGGAGTTAACGAGAAACTTGCTATAAATCGGTAGGAATTGGGAATGCGGAGACTTAATGCGGTGGTAGTAGGAAATTTTCAAATATTATCGGGTTATTCGTAATCCGGGAATGGAGGTGTTTCTTTAAAAAAAAATGGGTATCTCGATTTTGGGCATCACTGATGGTGAGGAGGTTCGTGTTTCAGATCAAAACAGCGCTGGCAAACGAGATGATATTTCAAAAAAACGCTTATCTAGACACGATAAGATATATTTTTTTTGCTTGCATTCCACTTAAGTACCGATGCAGCAGAGAGATAATAAATAAAAATGCACACCAAAGATGTTATTTTCATACAATTTAAGTCTGGATTTCTTGTATTGTATTGGTCGCACGGCCAGTCAAACGTTATAGTTTAAAGTCCTTGCATCACCCAGTCATGGTAAGAAAATCAATATTTTCTTTGCCGTATTTGGCAAGCGTGAGTCAGAGCCAGAGTCAGACTTCAGATTACAGACCTCAGACTTCATAGCGAGTAATCATGACGAAGGGTGACGGCAGATTTTTTGCGAAGCTGCAGCTCGTTACGAGCATTTCCCTGGAAAATAGGTTGACAAGGACATCAATTGTTATAGTAAAATTCAAGCTGACACGGATTTCCATAACAAAATGTTCGACCGTGGTATTTTTGTACCAAACAGAAAAAAGTAAAGACTGGCTGAAAAATAGCTATTTAAAAATAAAATCGGTGTTAAAATATTTATCTCAATTATTTTCAGCTTCTTAAAGCGCCTTTGAAGTGAAATTTCACGCGGAGATAAATGACTAATATTGAATATTGCTAATTTATTAAGAATCTCATAAAATTATCCGTAATCCGGTTAAAAACGGGATTGGAGCCCCTTAACGAATCAAAGGATAAGTTTCCTAATAAACTTTTCGTAAAATACGAATGCATATTATCACGAAATCTGAACACGTGTTCATAAAAATTTCGTTTTGTACATTATCAAGGCGCAGGTCCATGAACACGTCATCCAATAAATTAATAAAAGTTTATCAGGAAACGGCCTGCAATCCTGTTTTTAACTGGATTACCAATTTTTTTTTTAATTAGCAATACCCATTCTCCGTGCACAGGAGTATACATAGGGTTTAGCGAAGTAAGTACTATTATTATATTACTATGTATATTTCTTTGGTATAAAAATACCAAGTAGTAATGCCGAAAATCATAATGCACGCCATGCGGTGGTCGTGAGGCCGATAAAGGGGAATCTGATTAAAGTAGTTTTTCTAAGAATGCCTCAATAATTAGCCAAATTTTGGCATGCTAGATTATTTGTAAACTTTCGACATGAATGTCAGGCGAGTATACTATATTATAAGACCCGCAGAAATGCTCCCATAAAATAATACTTCTAGTTTATCATCCTGAGTAGCAAATAGTCCGAATCGCTGACACTAAAGTAAATTCGACGATTTTCTTTCCTACCCGCTGGCGGCACAAAAGCTAGCCAAGAACCAGAACCAGGGACAACTCACTTTGAACCATTGAAATAATACATACAAAACATCAAAGCCAAAGTTCATAAAATCCCATCAATAGAAATGCTCACTATTCGCACGAAAACTGGCCACTACTCCGGTATATCATCTCACATTTAAACTGGCCACTACTCCGGTCTATCTATACTGGCCACTACTCCGGTATATCATCTCACATTTAAACTGGCCACCACTCCGGTATATCATTTCACATTTAAACTGGCCACTACTCCGGTATATCATCTCACATTTAAATTGGCCACTACTCCGGTATATCATCTCACATTTAAACTGGCCACTACTCCGGTATATCATCTCACATTTAAACTGGCCACCACTCCGGTATATCATTTCACATTTAAACTGGCCACTACTCCGGTATATCATCTCACATTTAAACTGGCCACTACTCCGGTATATCATTTCACATTTAAACTGGCCACTACTCCGGTCTATCTATACTGGCCACTACTCCGGTATATCATCTCACATTTAAACTGGCCACTACTCCGGTATATCATTTCACATTTAAACTGGCCACTACTCCGGTCTATCTATACTGGCCACTACTCCGGTCTATCTATACTGGCCACTACTCCGGTATATCATCTCACATTTAAACTGGCCACTACTCCGGTATATCATCTCACATTTAAACTGGCCACTACTCCGGTATATCATTTCACATTTAAACTGGCCACTACTCCGGTCTATCTATACTGGCCACTACTCCGGTATATCATCTCACATTTAAACTGGCCACTACTCCGGTATATCATTTCACATTTAAACTGGCCACTACTCCGGTCTATCTATACTGGCCACTACTCCGGTATATCATCTCACATTTAAACTGGCCACTACTCCGGTATATCATTTCACATTTAAACTGGCCACTACTCCGGTCTATCTATACTGGCCACTACTCCGGTATATCATCTCACATTTAAACTGGCCACTACTCCGGTATATCATCTCACATTTAAACTGGCCACTACTCCGGTATATCATCTCACATTTAAACTGGCCACTACTCCGGTATATCATTTCACATTTAAACTGGCCACTACTCCAGTATATCATCTCACATTTAAACTGGCCACTACTCTGGTATATCATCTCGCATTTAAAAACACGTAAAATTAAGTACCATACTTATTTTTTTTAAGTAATGGCTAATAACCATCTCGCTGTTTCCTAACATGGGTAGGCAGAGGACGGGCCGCCAAACAACTCGGTCTTGGCAAACACTCTTTGCCACATTCATACATACTCTTCTCTTCTGTTTTTCCGACTTTTGACATGGCCCGACTTAAGTATTTGGTTCATTTGATCGTGCCATGCATAGACATATGAATATTAGTAGACCTGCCCTAAGTGATTAAAAGCGTATTATCCCCACTCCCCATACCGGTTCCATTGGAGCCGGCTGTGCTCGCGTATGGCCTCAAGTGAAATTTGAAAACGTGACGTCATCATTCTCGTGCGAACTATGGTCGAGGCATCATCGGTTTATTTTACGAAATAACACGGCAAAATGTTGACTTGTACTATGAAAACTTGTAAAAATAGATGTGAAAAAGAGAATAAACCCAATTGTCGTATTACATTCCATATATAAGCATTATTTTACTTTATTTTAAGCATATTCACATCGTATAATATGAATCAGTTGTTACTATCACATCGAGAAACGTCTGGACGCTAAACACAAAGCTGGTTGGTTGCTGGGAAGTAAATTATGAACATTTATAAAAGTGTCTTAACTAAATACTTAAACGAAATATTCGACTCTGAAAATAGATCCGAATTTTTTCCGAATTTGGACTTCGCAAATTTGTTCATAACGTGGCGAGTAATTTGCGCTCCCATGTAAAAATGTCTATTCATTCAAAAGCAGATTTTACTTTTAAGAAGTAAATGGTGATATTATAATGCGAGATGCCTATTTACTGTCAGATTGATTTATTGACGAATCACAGTCAGCTTCACTCCCTTCGTTCTTCAACAGTTGATTTTACCCCTCGCCATTATCTTCTCGTCTATTAATTCCTATGTCTGTGGTGCCATGTCTTCCTCGGGCGTGCCCGACTTCTTCCACCATTAACATTCCCGTCATATATTCTCCTTACACTCCTTTCTTCATTCATTCGCTATACGTGCCTAAACCATCTAATCATACCTTTCTTAATTTTACTCATTAAGCTTACACAGCCTTGCATTCTTTGCGAATCTTCACATTTCTTACACGATTTTACGTTGTTTTACTACATACACGCCTCAGGGATCTCATTTCGTCCTTCCTCTACCAGTTCCATGCCTTACTGCCATACATCAAGTTAGGTACCAGCACCCCATATTATTTATTATTACTTTAGTCATGGAACGAAACTATAGATAAAAATATAGATATTCGTGAAAATACACATTACATGAAACAGATGTGATACAAAAAATAAATTAGTGATGCAACTAGTTTGAATTAGGGTAGGTTTACAAGTACAAATTAACGTAATTAATTTTTTCCTCGTAATGTTAGTAATCCTCTCACATGATGGCATTACATTAACCTGCGACAGTTTACACGCTGTTGAGAGAACCTGATTTATTTAGCTTTCCGACAACTGCCTGAGTCCTGGAAATGTATCCACATTATTCAGTCACTTAAGTACTTGGAAGAAGATAATAGGATATTTTCTGTTCGATTTCTGTTAGGGTTCACCTTACAACTTTTATTTCATCGCTCTGTTCTGACAAGACACGACAGTAGCAACTTTCAGCAATGTTGAAATAAGTGAAACGTTCAACTTTATTTCAGGGTCCTAAACTTGGTGGACTTGCAGAGGTGTCGATTTAGGGGGAGGCGCGGCTAGCTGGGCGTCTCGCTTTCTCCGAGAAGACCGGCGCGGGAGGAAGCGGCGCGGAACGACCGCGAAGTGACGACGAGCGACAGCACGAAACGTTGCAAAACATGGTGTAACGAAACGGAGATTCGTACCGGCGTCAGACGTCAGAACGCGCGGACAGAGAGGCAGGCAGTAGACACGAATTACGCGAAAAACTCAATTATTGGCGATTGCTACACCAATTAAATCATTCATTAAATAAATCACTTTTTTGATTCACAATATAATTCAATTACAAGGGAGGGCCGGAAATAATAACCGATAAACTAAGTTTAAAATATTATTTACATACTGCAGAAGATAGATTTAACCCTTGCTATTATGTTCGCTTTTGGGAACAACTGTTATGGTATCAAAGAAATCGTTGTATCTCCTTTACTGTAATGGTGAGAAATGCGATCTAAACGGTGTTAGAAAGAACAAAACACAACGCTTTACATTTAAACCACAAAATAATTAAAATGTGCACCTTTATGAAACCAAAGGTTCCACCACAATTTGATAAAAAATACTAGAAAAAAAGTGAGGTGAAAATGACTTTTGTAAAACATTTCTAATAAAATGGGTGTGTAGAAAAAACGCGTCATTTTTTTTATTTTCGCATTATAAAATTTAATATTTCATGTGTAATTCCTATACTGATATATTGACGGCCGGCATAGTCCAGTGGTAACGCATTGGACTGCCATTCCGAAGGTCGCGGGTTCGAATCCGGCGTGCGCAAATAAATTTTATTTGATTAATTTGTGTTATTTCACAATTAATTAATTAAAATAATATATAGTATATTTGCGGCACGTTCCAGAGTGGAAGATACTACCAGTATCGCCCTGGTGTAAGACCACCATTCAGAATTAAAACGTTGCTCCAAATGGCTTTAGCCGTGTTTAGTGACTAGATCTGAATAGCCAGGTACTTCCCCACCTTCCTCTTTCCCTTCCCCACTTACCTTCAGCCTCACAACATCCCCCAATTGGGGATGCCATAGTCTCACTGGCTCCAGACGGGAGCAGTTGGGACTCTTGTGAGGTATTCACTATAAAAAATAAAAAAAAACTAAAATTTGAAAGAGAATTTTCGTCATCTTTCAAAAACAGTTTTCGGGTACATTTAGAAATATTCCATTTATTTGGATTATATTGCAAAGCAGAAATACTCCGACCTTCTGACAGAATATACCTGAAGCCTGAGGAGTTACTTTAAAGTGTCTGCTCAGAAAATTCTCATTTCTAAGCATAAACTGCCTCCTGTTTTATATTATGTTTTAGTTTTAATATTCGTGTTTTGTCCTATCCTGCTGTTATTGTTATTCTAAGTTTTGTCATTACTTTGTATAAACATAATATTAGATCTGTATTTGGGTAAGGCGCACTGTAGGAATAATTTTAAGAACCACTAATACTGAATTACCATTTTTTTAGTTAAGCGCACTTGAAGTGAAATGACACTAAACTGCGCTATATAAATGCCATGTTATTATTATTATTATTAGTATTACTGAGAATGAGAATTGGCCACTGCTCTATTGCAGTTCTATGTTTATTGCAGATAGATAGTTCATTCTGCCAGTGCGGTGCGGTGTGGAGAAGGAGACTCTTGACCAAGACTTCTTCAATTGTAAAAATCATTATTATTAATTTGCTTATTTAAATCACCCACCAGTCTTCCCTAGTATTCCGTATTTGCAATCTCTCAACAATTCTCCCGTTTTTTTACAGTGAGATGTCCTGTCCTCTTATAGACTATCCTAAAAATTATAACCATATATCTTAAATTTAACAGCACAAAAGCACTATTTTTAGGGTGAATTGCCTGATAAAAAAATAGCTTTAATTTTTGTGAAATGTCAAAAAGAGGGGTAAAAAGCAAACCATAAAAAACAACTTTCCACAAATTAAGCCATCCGACAGTTACGGCACCAGATAATAATTTAAACAATTATTTTGAAATATTGCATATATAGTATGAACTGAACGCATAATAATTTATAACGAAGTCGACATTATGTTGGTGATTTTAAATGGCTATCTTGATAAAAAAATAATCTAAAGATTCCTGTAAAAACATTCCAGAGATTATTTGATTTCGCATGATACATTTGCAAGTAGATTTCTGCGCCACATATTCTAAATTAACGTTTTTTTAACATTTGAGATTTTAGTAATACTTTCATTAGAAATAATTAAAATAAACCCCACGGAAAAACCGATTTCCTAAGCCTGCTAAAGCAATGTCGACCGTAGGTCCGTCCATTACGCCTAATATTGTTTTGACACGACTTCATCACTTATGTCGTTTAGATTCCCACTTTATTTTAGAGATTTGACAGGGCCAATTCGACCGCAGATCTGTCCAATACACAATGCATATTTTTGTGCACGGCTGCTTCACTTACGTCGTTACGATTCTGGCTTTGTTGTAAGGTATTGGATTCTATTAAATAATATCTACATTAAATACGCTGATACCAGATGGACCGTTAAATATTACGTAATAAAGTTTGAAAATTTAATTCGAAAATCTGAGACTTAATTTCTGACTTGATTTGAACGGTACCGATCCGTATTTAATTAAATTGGGGTATAATTCAGAAATTTTCAACAAAATTGAAATGAAGAAAAAATGTTTTTGTAACCAAATTGCTCTGACTCAAATTCGGTCTCAAGAGAAACAGTAAAGTTAAATATCAAAGTTAACAAATGACTGGGAAGGTACGAAGGAAGAGACTACGATCGCGAGGGTTTTTAAGTAATAAACGAAACGAAATACAAAAATCTCTAAATATGAGAATAAATAATACCCTTCCATCATAAATTGGGGAACTAGAAAGTGATGATATTATTATGTAAATTAAATAAACAATGGAATGATTAAATTAATAATTTATTCGTCATTATGACAAATGCTTGTTCACTAATAAACGGATCCGATGGCCACTTTCTCCGTCTGAAGACCACGAAAACGTACCTATTTACATAATACGGCATAATGTTGTGTTAGCGCCTCGCCATTGTGACTTGTTTGTAACTTGGTTGGTTGCTGCAAATTATTCATGATTATTTCAGCGTGTTTTTATCTCGCGCGGGGTAATGTCCCAATGTCCCAAAGGCGTTTGATAATTTGGAGATAAACAACAGATAATGCTGCTGCATACACTATCTTATAAAACAGGGTGATTATTTCAGCAAACGTATAAAGGCCATAGAGTAAGTACGATAATCACATAATCGAAAACATTAGAATCAGTTCCTTTGATATAGTAATTCTATATCAAAGTAAATCTGCAGACTACTGAGCCATCTATATACTACGAATAACCTGACAAATATTTAAAAATTGATGGGGTAGCTATGCTCATCCCATTTTTCCAAAAAGTGCATTATAATAAAATAATAATATTACGACGAAACAAACGCACCGCTTCAATAATTTGAAGAGATTTTGTTCGATTTTATAATGAATATTGGCTGTATATCGGGAAATTTAGTGGAGTTTTTATTTGCCTATTTATGAAAAACGTTATACTATCAAGAGAGTGGTGAAATATCCCCTCAGAAAATTTGTATGGTTTTTTTTTAAACCATGGCAATTTTTTTTTAAATTTCAGTTCACGAAAACACACAATTATATTATAAACCTGAAAAATCAAAGCAAGTACCTACACGGAGAAAACTTATGGATATAAAATATTGCTAATTTATTAAAAATCTGGTGAAATAATTCGTATTATTGTTAAAAACGGGACTGCAGGCCTTTAAAGAATGGATTGACAGGTTTCCTAACAAACTGTTGGTAAAACGGAAGTTTTATGGGGATGATCATAAAATTCCGATATTTTCGCATTTCTTCTTTTTATTTATTAGGATAAGCACAACTGCGTGAACACATGTTCGGATATATTATGAATGTACTGATAGTTTCCCAGGAAATGGCGTTCTATCACGTTTTTAACAGGATTATAATAAATCAGCCATACTCATTTTTCTCCGTATACTGAAGCATGCTCTTATATATGAACGCGTTTCAGACGTTTCTGTGGCAAACATATTATATAAAGGAAATAATTTTACCAAGGTGTTTGTGTTTCTAAACTAATTTTAAGGTGCTCATGGCCAAAAAATGTTGATTGATTTTAGGAGTGATCCGCCAAGTTTCAGAGAGCCTTTGCAGCGTCCTGGATAAAAAAGCAGAAGGAACCGCACAACGCCTGACTATCCCAAAAATATGTACGACTGTTTCTGAATAAAAAGTACAACGGTGTCCTTTTAACTGGAAACATGAATTTACGAAAAATCATAAATGCCTGTTGGTTTCCATACGTTCTTCTATCATAGATTAATTGCGGTTAAGTTGATACATGAGTAACACTTTATAAACACAAGCTGATGTCATATGATCGATAATTTGTATCGCATGATAGATCTGAGAAATAGAACGCCAAACTAACACGTACAGCATGTAAAATACTAAAAATATCAAGATAGAAGAATTCACGCAAATTTAATCGTTGGGGGAAAATTACAAATAGCAACAAGAAAACGAAATTGATCGAAACGAAGTTGCAGCGGGAGAGATTTTATAAATAATGGTAAATACAGAGTAATTATAATTGGGTATATCAGTGTACACAAGTGCAGCAAGAAATGGATGCATGATTTCTGCACATGCTATGTGTGCTATGAGTGCTACGGGTCTCACAGAAACATGAGAGTGAAACGTCGATACGAGAAGAAAGTTGATTGTGCAAGTGTTGCACAGAGAAATGGAAGATGAAGAGTGTAGAAAGCGATGAAACTCCCAACGGCTTCAGAGCACATCATCTACCAATAGGACAACCAGTATCCAGTATCGACCTGCTAAGCTGCAGAATGCAATCAACAAGCCCAGTTTTCTAGTTCGACAAGTAACACCGAAGAAAAATCAATCAATTTCAGTCAATCAGGTACAAAATATAAAATCGGTTTGCCTCACAATAAGGAATACCAGTCAATTTACAAAAAAAAATTAAATTACATACATTTAAAAAAAAATGTCTTTTTCATAGTTCAGTACCCTCATTCCCAATTTCTGCCGATTTAGTCGAGTTTCTCTTTAACTCTTTAAATTCTAAAAAAATATTACATTTTTTAAGATAATTTGTTACGCCGAAACGTTAATTATTTGAAATTCAATCGATAGAAAAAAATCGTAAAGCTCCGAAAATTATTAAAAACACGTTCTGTTGTGTTATTTAACATTTTATATGCATTAAAAGATCCAGATTATCTATAAATGCAACTAAAGCATTTGTCGAGAGATTTTTACTCTATTTCAAACGAGTCGTATTTTAATTATGATTTAAGATTTTTACGGCCAAAAGTATTTTTGTTATTTGTTTTTGGGGTATTATGCCGTGTTTCGCTAACTCCTTCTTTAGCCAACGTTTCGGACAGCATTGCACTGTCCATCATCAGGGCAGATGTGTCATCTCTGCCCTGATGATGGACACTGCAATGCTGTCCGAAACGTTGGCTAAAGAAGGAGTTAGCGCAACACGGCATAATACCCCAAAAACAAATAACAAAAAGAGTCGTATTTTATTTAATATTTTTACCATTTTCGCTTAATTCTTACAGTATTTTAATATAAGCGCGCTCCCTCTAACATTCGTATTTACGTGCTTTTCAAACCATCTTTGAACGCTTACTACGGGGCCATATTTTCAAATTTTAAATTAATCAAAGCCAGTCAAAACGATCGAAATCTGGCGGGTTACGCGTGACGCAATAAGTACCTGGTTGTCGGTTAATAGTAAGCTCAATCCCACTTGGATCGGTGTGAAATTAACCAATCCAGATTTAAAATTAAGCAACATTTCCAAAAAACACGGAATGTCTTTGAAATAATTTGTGTACCGCAGTGGTGACCCGTGTACGAGTCTACGCTAAGCAACTTGGCACATAATTGTCCTATTTTCTGACTGGAGTGAATAAGTCTTGGTAACAAGCTCGAAACGAAAGCTATTAAGCTTTGAAATATCCATTTAACTGTCAAGCAAAAGAAGACGCCATATTGGATAACCAATTATTATATATTTTAGGACAGACTTGTGACGCGGAACCTACGTCATAATAATAAATGAAACAATTATTCCATATTGTTAAATAACACCAATCATATTTTGATTCAATCATGTATATTTGGAATAAAAAAATAATAATTGCGTTTTCTTTCATCTTTACCAAATAATTTAAATCCCACATCTTTTCAAATAAAGCCTTACATAAAAAAAAGGAATTAAATGAACCAGAGTTAATTAAAATTATTACTGTTGTTACCAAAGATTTTCAATTAATTTAAAGAATAATTTACGTCATTTTCACGTTTATTTTTATGATGGAGCTACTCAACCCCGCTTGAATGCTATAAATACATTTGCAAAGGAAATTATAATTTTCAGAAAAGCTTTTTGTTCGTTACATTATTCGTTGTGTTATGAATCAAAACAAAAATACCTTACCGAGGAAAAAGGAAAAGCAAAAATACTGACGCAACCAAAAGATTGAATTATTTTCGTCGGCAATTTAAATTTCGTGAGCATTAGTTGATTTTTTGATTGATGGTTAATCGTGCCACTCCGCAGAACGCCAATACGAATGATATCATAATTTTCCACAAATGGTCATGTTTGTATACAAACTATTTTAATTGTTTATAATAGTATTCACGAATTTATGATGATGTAATACAACGATTAGTCGTAGAAGAACGAGTAGCCTCGTTTTATCATGGGAAGATGATTTCGTGTAATAGCGGTGCCTAATCATTTATTCTGGTCGGTAAGAACTGCTCAAAATAATGTATCTTGATATCCGATCTATTGCAATATCTTATTTTTGTATTTAAAAAAAATATATTTACAGGGTGTCCGGGGGTAAGGTGGGGTAAAGTTCGGGCGGTGATTCTACATGATTTTATAAGTAAAAAAAGATAAATAACGTTTTTTTCAATGTTTTAAGGTAGTTTTTTATGTTTAAAAGTTGAATTGTTTGTATGGGAAAATAAACAATGCGAAGTTAATGTACTTTACCCCCCGGACACCTGTATATAAAGGTGGCGGTGGCGTGGCGGCTACAGGATGGGCTATTCCCGCGACCAATCAGATTTCGAAAAAATCTGCGTAAAGGAAACCCTAGTATCCTATTTATACTTAGTAGTTTCCAAACAAAACCAAAACCAAAGAGATAGAATCCTTGTATTATAATTAAAACCTACATTTATCGTACAAATAATACATTATTTTATAATTAATATTTGTATATCTACAATAGATATACACATTTTTTAAACGTTAACCATTTAATATAAATACCCTTTTCTCGCCATAAAGTCTTGTGTTTGGTGAAAGTTCTGAGCATATAAGCAATAATAGCCAATAAGAGAAAAATAAGATTTTTTTCAATAATAACCGCTATTATAGTAATTTTGGGTAATTTTTCAAATTAAGCGTAAATTCGCGAATATTTTTTTAGATTTAAAGGTAGGTCAGTAAAATAGGTTATACCTATACAGAGGTATGTGCATATATCTAACGGATCTAGCTATCATATCTAGGATATCCTCGTACGTCTGATGTTTTCCCATTTCTAATTTCTAATTCCCACTTAATTTCTTATTTGGACTTATTCTTTACTCCGTGGATTCATTTTTAAATAGACCACAAAAAACAAAAAAAACTTTACATTATTCATCAATTCAAACAGTACCATTTGATATCATAATTGAGATTTGTTATAAATTCGGCATATCCAATAGCGTTTCAACTATTTCAGTTTATTCATTTGCGATAGTGATCGAATCAACTCCAAATTGAATTCCGAGCGATTCTTGCAACCTTGAAATGGCTGGGCCATTGCACACTGACGAAAAATTAAAAAAAATCGATAAGCTTCAGCATTCGCTTGGCACAACTTAACATGCTACTTTTAGAGGGAGCCGAGATACGTTCGGCCAAAGCGAAAAATAAATATTATTGTTTTCAAACGAATCGCTGCTCGCTGTAATAAAAAATAGCGATTGAATTGTTTCATAGGACGCTGAACCTGGTTTCTAGGTTTCTTATTGTGATTCAGTAGGTAAGAGGAAAATTCTGAAAAAGGTTTCTGGGTAGTCATCAACAGATCATTGACGTCGCCCGACCAGAACCTTCCAAGTCCGAGGACGTGAGGAAAGACCCGAATGTTCCCCCTGGACCAGTGCATGGTAGAAGCGAGATGAATAGGTTAATCCACGTTTGCCGGTCGAGTCGAGAGCTCTCAGCTCCTTCCTTCGCGTGCTCGACGCGACCTTGGCTATGTTGTATATCAAAAGTGGCAACGCCGCTCTGTTTATGTATTGTGACGTAGTTGCAAAAAATAAGCATTTTTTTACATTTCAAAACTGGTATAACAACGCCTCGCGCCGCGATGGGCCGCACTGGTGTTTTCATTCTGTACCTTTAGAAAAGGCCCGGACATAAATATCTCATCGTGCCTCTATCAGCGGCTGGGAACGTCCCACTCTCACAAAGATGGAGATGAAACACCCGATAACCTATATTCGTGGAACCCGCAGGTAAAACAAACTGTGGACATGGATTGACCACTTTCAAATTTATTGCCCAATTTGCGGACGAACTAAATAAAGCACCTTTACGAATATTCCTAGACACGTATATCACGAAGGATTGTTAATTAAATGTATCGCGTGAATCTGAGACGTAATTTTGCAACATTGTGCATTATTCTATTCAACTTCTAGTGACATTAAAATAATAGAATCAGACGCGCGCTGATCAAGTTGTGTGCACATATACTTCTGTTCAGTGATGACAGCGAGAGAAACCTTTGCATGTATGCGGCGCGGTAATTATAGAGTTTCGCAATTGTATGACGGATCTGATCCCCACTTTCTAAAGGTATTTGTTTGGCGGGAATGAGTGACAGTAAGTAGTGACCTGGAGTCGTCTTCCTGATGCTGGGAGAAGGGCGAGAAGTACCCCGGCAGGTAGGGGTCGCCGCCCACCTCGGCCGAACAGAGTAGCGCCTGCAGGGCGGGCGCTCCCGGCGGCGGGGGCGGGGGCGCTGCCTCGCCCTGGAGCACGGGCAGCATGGGGCAGCCGCCCGCTCCGGGGCGACCCACGCGCGTGCTCAACACGGTGACGGTGACTCCCGCTGCTGCACGACCACCAACACGACCCACTCAAGTCACCACAACACTAACAACAGGTCTAGGTCTGTACCACGTGAAACTGGCAGAACCTGTGCGACAGTTGGGGCACTACACTCTCGCGAATAGACACAACACCGGTCATGGCTGTGGGACCTCACTCGGCACCGGCACCGGTACCATGAGCCGCCAACCGATCACTCTATCCGATATCGTGAGCGACACTGCACTATTCAACAATAAACAAAACAACACTACACTGCGACAGCACTGTTACTTTAATATGAATCCACGTCGATTATTATCTTTCCACAGATGGTGTTTGTATTTGGATCGCGGAATTGGAACTGTAACACTGAGACGTTTATTTTTGTCGGAGCGAAACGCGGACACGACCACGACGCGAAAAGATTCGGCGCACAATGAGCGACGGCCGGCGGCAGCGGGCGGAGAGCGGGGCCCCCGTCCGCCGCGCAGCCCGCTCCCCGCTCCGGCAGCCCCCGCCCGTGGCCCCGCGCGCAGTCTTGACACACTTGCCTTATCTATTCAGCGCTCGCAGTGACGTGTGCGCCGAGCGCTTCCCGCTACACGCACACCACACGCCGCACACGCCGCACACACTGCACACACCATTCGCCACATCTGCATTCTGCATCCAGCCAAGTCTAGACCAGCCAGCAACCTACCATAGCAACCTAGCTGCAGCGAGCAAGCCGCATGCCTTTTACCTATTGCCTATTGCCTGGTGCAGCGGCGATGCATCAACGCGGAATAATTATATTTGCCTCGGCCAAGATAAATATCACAGGCGCCTAAACACTGGCACAAGGGGATACTTTATTCCAAGAAATACCAGTGTTCTATTTTACATACTACATTTAATGTTTTGTTATGGCAGTTTATACCCGTACA
This sequence comes from Hesperophylax consimilis, assembly GCF_061612785.1. Classification (NCBI taxonomy): domain Eukaryota; kingdom Metazoa; phylum Arthropoda; class Insecta; order Trichoptera; family Limnephilidae; genus Hesperophylax; species Hesperophylax consimilis. The sequence continues at coordinate 5,839,318 of NC_142839.1, read as the reverse complement.
TATATTATATTAAAGACAAATTATAAACTACACCAATTGTCTGATTTCCTGGAAACTGGTGTCCTGGAGAACCAAATAATACTGTAGGTACTGTGATGTATTATACGACCAAAGGCATATGTCACATAATATGTTAACTCCTTGTGCCTTATAAATTTAAAAAAAATAATACATACAAGAAGTTACATGTAGGTAATATTTGCAAAAAATTAACACAAAAAAATCAGGCAGTGGCAAAAATCGCGTCAATAAAGAGATTCTTCAAAAATCAATAGGAATTCCCTTTTGCAACTCTCCTCACTGACCACAACACTACACCCACCAATACATTTCCCCACCAAGAGAACCATTGGTTGGTTCTACAGACAGGAAGTTTAATGTTTTATGATGACACTGTCTAAGATAATCAGTTATCAGAAACATAGAGACTCACACGCTCCACAATAAGTGAGCTCTCTATATAGCCTCACAGCTGTCTAAATAAGTGGTTGGTGACATACCGTTCTCTTCTGAGGTGCAAGGAATGAAGTCCGATCATACCCAGAAGAAAGTTCGACAGGTAGAGCCAAGATAGTAATCGCACTCCATAATGTAGTCAAATTTTAACTTTTCTGAACCCTATCCAACATGAGGGAGCACCCACCTCATGAGAATTCCGGATGGCCGAGTCACTCTCAGCCTACTACGGACCAAGAAGAACTATAAAATGCTCAAAGCACGGATATCCCGAAAAACTCTGACGATTTGGAGAACAAACCCTAACATTTTTAAAGCCAACTGGCATACTCCTTCGATATTAAAACGAAATATCAGCTTAGTTTCATACACAATTCCAAGATCCTTAAATAGTTCAAACTTGTTTTAGATTATGACCGAGAATAGTGTACCTGTAGCAGGAGAGACTATATGATCTTGTAAAAGTTATATAGGACTACACACACACCTTTCAATAAATTGAAATGTGGCTGTTTTCGTTGACTCCATTCAGAAATGTTCAATTCAGCAATGAAGCCGCAGGCAATCCTATATAATTACAGATTGTCGGCGAAAATGAGAAAATCGGATGACTTCAGCACTCTATTCAGTCATTAATGAAAAAAGAAAAGAGGCCCTAGGATTGACGTACATACATATTATATTATGCAAAGCTAGAAAATAAATAACAACTGAGTGGCTAAAATTACCACAAAAATGCTCAATAAACGATATTTTGTATTACAGTTTGAATATATAATTTAATAAAAATGTCGCGGGCCGTGAATTAATTTTGACTTGGGGGATAGAACCAAACTAAAAATAATAATAAAAAAACTGATCCAGGTTTTTCTCGTTAATAAAATAATGACAATACAGCAACTAGTAAATTTTTATTTGTAAATCAGTAGTTCGTAGACAGCAAGCACCGCGGTATTCCCGTCCTAATTATTAGAGTTGACAATATAATCAAGGCCAAACCAACGAATTTCACCAACCACAACATTTGCTCGAGAACCTCGAGGAATGGTTCCTGCGTAATTTTGATAAAATAGGCTAAAATGCTATACAGACCACATATATAATAAAGTCGGTTCCATGATAACTCAACACAACGACAATTCAACACACCTTTATACATAACCTACATAACCTATTTAACTTAGTTTTTGTTTCATCACTTTTCATGACTTTATATCACTTTTTAAAGGTGTTTTGAATTGTCCTTTTGATGAGTTATCCGGTAACCAATAAAATCAGTGACGTCATGCAGCCCGTTCGCACCGATTTGCCCTGACCGGTTTTTTAAATGTCAAATTATACCCATTGTATGCAGGATAAATCGTAGATATTGTGGCCAAATTACAAAGATGCAATTGATGCAAGATCGGTGAAAGCTTAGTGAATAATATTAAGAAAGGGGCGCTTAGATAGTTTTGAAAGGTGTTACAGATAGCGATTAATTAAACTGTCAGGAGGAATACTCGAAGCTTGAGTAAATGTACGCCTCGCTGGGGTAAAAGTGGCATTATAAAATGAATCAAATGTTCCATTCTGAATACGAAGCAATGGATAGGACAGAGATATTAGGAATCATATATTCTTTACTTACCTCTGAAGCCTACTCCCCATTTAGGTAAATAGAAACATGTCGTTATTGCTCTTGCCGAATCGATTATAATTTTCTAAAAAAGCACATCTAGCTGAAGACACATCTACGCTTAAACTTCGACAAGAAATTTCGCCTGCGACGTTTTCATTGTTTATTTGTCTTTTTAACATAATATATATTACCAAATTGTATACACAAGAAATGAAAACCCACTAAGGCACTGCCTGAGTATGGGTAATATAAAACCATTACTATATTTCAAGTACCTAAGTATAATATATATATATATATATATTAAGGTTTCTTTTTGTTTATAATTATTATAAAAGTAAAGAGAAAACATTATAAAATTTCAGCAAAGTGAGTTGTAGAAAGGATCAATTAATTTATATAAAAAGCGTTTCAATATCTGCGTCATTCAGCCATAATTTTACCTCCATATTCTATTGTTTTATTTATCATTTGAGTTTGTAGTGGTAGAAGGTTAAATGTACGAGGACCAATGAAACTGCTATGTGTCTGCATTAATTTAGTATTTGTTTGGGGGGTGTAAAATATATTATTTGTTCTTTTGCTCATTCTGATTTCATTTGATTTGAAATTATTTTTGTTTTTAAATAAATATTTCATAGTTTGTAATATAAATAATTTACGAATGCTAAATAATTTAGATTCTTTGTATAATAGGTAGGTCGAGAATGTTTTATTTTTGTTATATATGACTTTAATTATGTGTTTTTGAATTATTTGTAGGGGCTTAATAAATGTATCAGGTGCACCACCCCATCCTATTATGCCATAAGTGATTGCAGATTGCACCATTAATCACATGTTTCCGTAATTGTAATTCAAATTAGTTTATATTTTCTTCTAATTTAATTTCGCATGGTAATTTGACAAATATAAGACTATTGACTCTGTTATTTTTTTTCTAAGGGGGAGTCCTATTTGATTTATTTTCTTCGTCTCATGTGTATGTTATTTTTTCTCAGAAATTCGGTTGATGTATGGCTATTAATTATTTTGTAGATTAAAAATAAAGAATGTGTTCTTTCAAAATTCTAAAGGCCGCACTCGTCCATCGAAACAAAAACAAAACTTGTACACAGGATGTGTGAAAAATCCTTTGTAAATATATAATAGGTTGTGCTGTAAAATACCAATTGAATTGGTTGTTAGAATTTGAACGATATCACTGAATTACCTTTTTTTTACCCAATAATGAATTATATCAACAAAAAGATCTGACAGATGGCAAATGCATGCAGGTAAGCTGTTTCATCTTCTATACATATACAGGGTGTATCGGCACGGACCCGACAAACTTTAACCATCTATTCCTTGGCACATTTGGAGTAAAAAATGTTACGGGCACTTTGCTGTCTGGTAACATTTTTTTAAAATATTTTCTATTCATATTTTCACCACATGTCACCAATGTTTTATCCTTTGTCAAAGTTTGAAAACCCGTCTGGCAATATTTTGTTCCAGTTTCGTTGAATAAAGTACGTACGTACCTACGTTGGCGCGCTTTTACAATCACAACGAAATGGCACGGCACCATTCGTCTCATTTTTAACTATTATTATTTAGTGTGTACGAAAGAGCGAGGACACTTTTTGACACACTTGCATAACAGCTGTTGAACACGAGAAACAATGCAAATGACAGTGACGGAGTGTGGATTTTTTTATTTATTTTTTGTTTTTAATGGAAAAAAAATGTTACCGGACAGCAAAGCGCCCATAACATTTTTTACTCCAAATGTGCTAAGGAATAGCTGGTTAAAGTTTGTCGGGTACTTGCCGATACACCCAGTATATAAAAATTAATGTTTATTTGTTTGTCCCCTATAGACTCAAAAACAACTGGATTGATTTCACTGAAAGTTTCAAAGTTTGTTCTTATTAGTACAAGAAGCGCTTAGAGAATAGTTTGAATGGTAGGAAAGTCGAGGACGCCCGTGGAAGACTTAACGCATTGAAATGAAATATGTCGTCGATATATTCTAGTTTTTTAACAATGGCACTATGATATACAGTAGTGAACGTTAGAAAAAGTCGGGGATACCCGAGAAGACATGAATCAAATAACACTGGTCAACATATTTTTTGTCCCGTTAACGAAAGTATCTAAATCTGACAGGAAATTTCACGCTGATTTCAGATATGTGATTATTTTTTTTCTATCACGTCGGGTTTTTATGGGTTTTAAGTTTTAATAAAATGTGTATTGAAATTTTGTTAAGTAAGTACACGTCATACTATGGAAGAATTATGTAAAAAAAACTTTCTTAAATAATAAAAAAACCTGATCTATAATTTTTTTTGTTTCATTTCGTGTTTATGGATACTAAATACATATAAAAAAATTAGCTATGCTTAAGGGACTGCACTTAAAAAAATAAATGTCGACCAGTGTAATTATTTGTGGTAAAATGGGGAGTAAGTAATGAACGAAGAAAGGGGTGTAAGGAGAAAGTATGACATGAAAACAAATGGCAGGAGAGGTCGAGGATGCCCGAGGAAGACATGACACATTGAAGTGAAACAAATGCTTATTACAATACAATAAAAATTCCACATTAAAAATGCTCCCAATTTTCAGGTACACTAGAATTCATAACCACAAAACTTTAACTTCAAATTGTAGCAGTCTTGCTTTTGAGTGGTGACATGGGACGTTTGTGAAGGCTTGCCGACCTTAGCGGACTTAGGATATACGTAAGATGCCTTCCAAATTGAGATTGATTTTTTTATACTTTAGTATCTTAGGGATTACTCTGTTAATTATATATAAATTTTGTTCAGAATTAAGTGATTCTGAGCTGGCGCCCATTAAATTCATTATAGCATCATTTTATCCATTCGTAAATTCAACTGTCATGACTTGCATTTTGTCAACTATCGAGGTAATATCTAACTCGACACACCTTGAGAGTTTCAAAGCTTTTATAATGAGTCTCTTGCTTAATATTTACTTCCTAGAGCAATATGTGTAGTAACAGAATTTTATATAATAAATGTTAAAGTTGTTAATAGAGTTTTATTACTGGTGCTCACAATTATTCTACCCACATGTAACATCGAGTTCCCTTTTAGGGAAGTAATAATATTGGTAAAGATATTGCTACAATTGGCGCCCAACGTGGGGCCCGAGTATCTCGCCACAACTGACGGAACAAATTCACTCGAACCAACACGCTCTTCAGACCAGTAGCCCGCAAATCAGGACGGCAACTTGAGAATGCTGTCAGCCGCTACGGTAGGAACTCAAAAGCAAGACTGCTACAAAATCATTCATAACCCCGAACAACGCCGGGTACACGTCAGCTAGTAATATATATAAATACCCTATAAAAATACAAATCAAAGGATGCAATCTGTTGTAAAGTCCTTTTACGGGAATATAAAAGAGAGTTTAGAATTGCAGAATTAAAGGTGTGTAATTTCAACACCTTTGCGGTTGGACGCAAGGAACCGCTCGCCTTTGGAAGTGGATTAGTTTTATTGGTGTGTGAAAAATCATTGACATTATTTAACAGAAATAAAACAATTATTATTTTAGCTAACCAATTTATTGTCTCAATAATAAAAATGACAATAAAACATTTTATGACAACCGAGAGTCCAAGGCCCAGAAGAAGAAATAAAATTAATTATCTTTTTATTCGCCGTATAAGAAAATAAAAGTTTACAACATTGCTTTTTGTTAAGAGCGCAAGGTTTTAAGCAGTCTAAGTAATTATATATTATATTTAATATAGCTAATTTCATGACTATAGTATTAACCAAAATAATTTGTAATTAAATAATAATCATTTCGGTAGTATATCTCTGTGAAACTTCGGTTCAATGACCTCTAGAACTGGGATATGCTTTGATTTTCAAAATTAGAACTGATTGTCGGAACGATTCAAGCAAACGGTAAAGTAGTTACCTACTAAAATTATTTTATTTAATTAATAATGCTACATTGGAAATGTGTACTTCTTTTGTTTAAATTATTGACGGTTGTCGTAATTTTTCAAGTTTACTAACGGTGTTCATTCGAAATGTAAATTTCTGATCGTCTTTTGAAAGGCAATGATTCCAATGCAAATATATTTTTTAATACTTTTAGCTTTAATTAAAATGGTGACTTTAATTAAAATTAAAATGGTGACCGGATAAATCATCACAATGATAATTCATCAAGTCATGGAAAGTGATAAAAAAAGGTATTAACTGGGTTAAGTAGCTTAGGTTAAGTTAGGTTAAAAAAAATTTTTTCATCATTCTAATTACTTTATATCATTTTTTTAAAGTGTGTTGAATTGTCACTGTGTTAAGTTATCATGGAACCAATTAAAATATCTACGATTTGTGCTAGTTCATTATAATACAGAAATATTCGATTGATCTATATATTACAGAGAAGATTACAAACATAAAACACATAAAGAAAGGAACATTAAATGAGAAATGGTAAAAAAAATAAAAACACATATACAAAGGTAAATCATTTTAAAGAGACCCTTGCCTGCGTAGTTGTGCGAGTACTGGAAGGACCAAAAAAAATGGTTAAATAGTGGTGTATAAAATGTATTTTATTTTCATATAAATACTAATTTTGTTAGAAAGCTGAAGAATAAAACAAAAAACTTAAGAAGAACATTATCGATTTGAATTGCGAGTCTAAATTTAATAAGGATATTTAATAATTTATCCAAACGTCCCTAAGCACCCAGTATCTTTGGGAATTTTCGGGGTAAGAGGGGACTGCGGGCGGGTTTTTCAAACCACAGTTATGCACAAAAAAAACCAACCCACAATGCTTAATTTAGAAAAAATATACTCAAAAACTGTTCCGAGTTTTATAAATCCGGTTGACATTTGATTTTGACTTTTGACACGTCCTGTTACATGACAGGCAGACATTCGAAATTATAATATTTAAATTAAATTATTATATTCTCAAATCAAATACTATTTTTAAGTTCTGCTGCACAGTGGTGGAGGATCACATATTCTGTGTGTAATTCCAACAAACTGACAAAAAACTATTGTAGCAAAAAACTACTATCTAAAAATCTTGAATGACGGAAAAAATATTACAAAAATTCTTGTAAGATTCTTATTAGAAGTCGATACCTGTGAAAAGTAGGTCAAAAAGTAATTCGAAATGTTTGGGGGTATTTGAAATATATTATATCACGGAAGCTATATCTCCATATAGCTTCCGTGTGTAGCGTGAACATATTATTACAATATTGTACACGCCGACAATTTTTTATATATTATTTGCCTCGTGTGTAACGAGTTTAATTAACTTAACTTTATGCTAATCTATTATTTCTCTTCTCTTTTTCTTCTGTTTTTTTTTTTTACAAAATATAATATGGACTATAATATGCGATGTAAACACCAGTTTTCTACCTATATGTTTGAATCCTTTATAATATGTACCTTTTATTTAACTATTGTTATATACCTAAGTATTCTAAACAAACATCAATTAACTTTATGTTTTAACCGATATAATTTTTTTTATTATTTTACTTCTCCTCAATTTTTCTTTCTTTTGTTTTTTTCACTTTTTTTGTACAAAATATGTACGCAAATTCGGCAAAATTTTGACTGTTCTCAAACGGGAATTCCTCCTATTTGGACAGTCAAAACATTTTACAAATGTACAATATGTATATCCTGTACTAAATAAATAAAGATTTTAGAGCATTTGATTGATATCTACACCAGATTCCTGCAATTCAATGCAACGTAACTATGACGATCAAAAACATAGATATTGTTTAAATCTTTCAATCACCAGCCGCCACTGTAGCCAGGCATGTTATTCTCATTCAAACTCAAAAAGCTTTAAATTGTCAGAAAGATTATTTGACTAGACTTTATGCGTGACAGCAGTTTCGCCCGCCGGATTAGTTGTCAGGGCAGAACTGCCCCAGGATACAGAGAAGCTGTTATGCGTGAAATGAAATTACTTCCAAAGTAAATAAATTGAAAAAACTTCATCAATTCGAAAACATAAAAATGAAGCTGAGCTGAAATACTCGTTTATAGGCTGAACTTATAATGTAGGTAAGAGTATTACCCATGTCAACGGTATTACCGTAAACTACCCTTTATCTTCGGACCATCTTTTGACTGACATTAAATAGGCAATGTTCTTATTTTTTTACGGTTTCTCCACAATTTTAAACACAAATATTTTTATGAGAAACTAATACGGAAAAGTTTATGAGCGCAATCAAAATACCTGTATCCAAAACATTGACTAAATTCAATAGATGCATAAATATACGACAACAATTATATTGTTTATAATTATCTTCAAAAAAAATATCCAAAAAAGAATAAAAATCCACTATTTAAATGTTTCGCTAGTTAATTCGAATCAATTACAGTCAATTATTTCGAAATGGATATCTCGATGATGCCCGTCGCTACTCCGAATGTCTCGCGTAAGAAGATCTGATGTAAATGAAAGAATCGTCATAGTGAACAACTGAATTGATCATTGCATAAACAATCAAAAGTGTTGGCAGTTAATGAATCACATTCCATTTCATCGAGGAAATTTCCTAAGTCTCACCGCCGCGATAAAGCTGAATGAAGGTTACCTACTGAGAAATGTTGCCTACACAGAGAACCGCAAAGGCTGGTTCCTTTTTGAGGATTTCCTATCGAGAGCCGTCATAATTCCACTCACCCGACCTCAATATTCTTTCTCGCTAAAATTGTCCGTGATTCAACGTTTTTTCGCTGCACGGTCGAAATCACAACATCATGTCTATGGAACACGCTGACGGCCTAGGAAACATTCGGGGATTGGTGCAATGAGTTCCGGATTGGGAAGCGTTGAGCGGTTGTGCCCCGACCAGAGTCGGCCCGCGAGAAAGTGGCCGGAACATTTCGTCGAAGAGAAGTTACACCGATTGACGCAATATTGCTCACACATAAACCTCACCAGTGTTATACAACGATGTTAACTCACGGCGGCCGGCGGAAAGAGCGCCACAAGGGGAAGGCTCCGCTTTGTTCCGGTCGCAGACTGACATCTGAGAGGCTGTGCTGTACTGGACTACTGGACCACTGCATTGAACACTTGAGCGGTTCCTTCAGAAGCCCCGTGAACTCCCTTGTCAGATATACAGATGGGCATACATTCGGCAGGAAGGAATAGTATTTGTTACTAGTTACAGGATGCTATTATTAAAAACATGTTATAATAAGACAACTTAATAGGACAACCAGGAATGTTTTTACTTCGAAAAAAAAAATTTGGCAAGGAAAACTTTCTTCTCTTTCAGCGACGGATTTCCTTTTTATTCCGAAGATCTATTTTGATCGCTCTCGAGTTTTCATAGGCAGAATCCTAAACGATGTGATTTAAAAACATTCTAGCAATTTGAGCACTTTCACAAAAGCACTTTTGACGCCGTAGAGAAAGTTGGCGGCAGAAGCGAATGGCTGGTCCCCCGATACTCCATGCTTTCGATTAGATAGAGTTTTCCTGGTGGCGGAGGAGAATCGCGGAACGAGCGGGGAACGCGGATTGGTGCTCAGTGAAATCGGTGACCGGTTTCCTGCGCGCGGCCCCGCCGTATCCAGGTCAGTGGGTCACGGTGATGACGTCGGGGCCGCCCTCCCCGCCTCCCTCCCCCCGCCGCCGCCCTGACGCCGCCCGCCCGCAACCGAGCGACCAGCTGACATCACCGGCTGCGGCCGAAAAGTGAAATCGGCCAAAAGTGAGATGGAGCACACACACCTACGTAACAGTTCTGTGAATGTCACGCGGGATCGGCGCAAGCAACCAACCAACCAACCAACCCTTAGCACCCATCAATAGCAATGGAGAGGGAAACAGTATTTCATTCATTCATTTCTATTCAACTCCTTTCTCTATCGCCTTTCGCCTTCGCCTCCCTCGCACGCCCGCACCAACCTTCAATTAAGCAGGTGCTTGGAAAGCCAATTCTTTGCGCAATCCACAGATAAAAACAACGTGACAAATTCTTAGCACTTAAACGCAGACAACTGAGACAAACATCAGCAGAGTTAATAACAAAGTGTAACTAGAGTTCCTAATAAAATAACAACTTCAATACTCTGGCCTGTATAATACCTGATATAATATTATATACGTAAACCTCATGGAATGAGTCAGTGCTTTCATTGAATAGAGTGTTTCACATATTATTCATTTTACATAATACATGAGTGTTCGAGTCTACTTCCACCAAATATTAATATGAAATATGAAAGAGCCGACAGATTCATTTTATATATTAATAATACAATCTACCCCAGTGGTTTTTTAACCTTCTCGAACAGTTTTGATTACAAGAAAAAATAAGTAACTCAAAAAGTCATGTAACTAACAAAAAATATATGCAAGAACATACCTAGTTATTGAAAGCTAATAAAAAAATACATAATATTTCTAAAAGCGTAACTAAAATAACTCCTTTATAACAATAATTACGATCCTTGTAGGCTTTCGAGTTTTTTTATTAAATATCAATGGGAGATAAATTGATTTTCGCCCTCACAATAAATAGATTTTTTTATTAACAGGCCTTATTAATAAAAAAATCAATTTAAAAATGTTTTATCGTTTTGCCTATATATCATGACCATACAAAGAATTTTCGTTGCAATGCAAAAATAATCGGATTTTCATGAACATGTGTTCCTACATCATGTTAATATATTCGTAATTTACTCAAAGTTTATCAGGAAACCTGTTTATTCATTCGTAAGGTCGAGTCAGTTTTTAACCGGAATGACCAATAATTTGAAGAGATTTTTAATAAATTATCTATGTATTTTTTCTCCATATAATGAATGCTTTAGTTACCAATAATTACTTCGTGCTTTTAAGTACATCTTTCACCTTTTTAAGGATTCTAAACTAAATTAGTTGTTTCCCAGCTAGTATGCAGAGTTTTGGTGTCGCGGATGATTGTTCCAGGAAATATCGGTTATGAACCACTGCTCAAGCCCTTCAGATAACAATGTAAAACATTGTTACAATATTATTTCACGAAACAAATAGAAAATTTAGAGATATTGATATTTGCTCATAATTCTTATTCAGAGATTCTGGAGATGAAAAAGATCTATGGACAAACAGTAAAATGTATGTATGTATAAGTCTTGAAAGAAAGTTTACATTATAAATTATAACTGGGCACGTATCGATCCGGTGAGGTTGCCGATTGAAGCGAATTATGTATTGTTTGTTCATCCCTAATACATTACTTTTACTTGTGATTATGTACATAGCCAGCAATCAGAGCACTCAAATAGATAAATAGACCGTGTCAGTAAATGCGTAATTTAAAAACCATATTGAAAATAATCTCACTGCAAGGTTGCGGGTTGCGACTGAATTGAATTCGATTCAAACAATATTATTATTTCTCGTATCATTGTTGGCTATTGGCTGTTTGTTGGCTGTCGACTGTTGTCAAGCCGGCGTTTGGAGTTAGCAACATTCACTAATGACCGCGTAAGCGTTCACATTTTATTAAAAAAAAACACCAAATCTTGCATCATTATACGGTGAGGCTTGAATTGACTGTTTGCTGTTTGTCGGTTTGGCTGTTTGATCGCACAGGCAAGGGAAGGGGGAAGGGGACGTTACAGAAAGAAACCTAAATTAGTTACTAACGATAAAATTAAAAAATTCCGAGGAAACTTCCAATACTCAAACTGAAATGGAATTATTTAAAAGTATTTTGGACACCAAATTGCTATTGGGTTAGGTTCGTTTGAGTGATGTTAGGTTAGGTTGGGATGGCTTGGGTTAGGTTAGGTTAAGTTTAAGTTCTTTTCTCTGAATTTTGACATTGAATATGCACATTGTCATTATTGCCATTTCTTATCGTTAACCTGCAATAATTTGAATTTCTTATTTTGTTGATAATAGTATTTCTATAAACAAGCTAATAGTCACACGGTCAAAGAATCTATGACAAATATAATGCTGCCCAACTCTTGGTGACGTACTGTAAATACGAATATTTGGGCATCAACTGACTATTAATGGTTCTTGTTTAAATACTAGCCAAATTAGAATGAACGACGAAATAAAACAAGTGTACTATTTGTTTATGTCTCATCGTCTCAATTTACGGTCGACTTTTCGGAGCATAACGGTATCGCTAATAACCTAAACTACTCTTGAGACCTATAAATTGGATTTATGTTACTTTCGAGAAAGAAGTGTTTTCCGAGCTGATACTGAAATATAAACATTATTGCAAAGAAATATTGGAAAACTAATTTGATAGACTTCAAAGAGCGTGCGGAATTTGTAATAATACAGCTAAGTAATTCTAGGAAGTCTCTAATAGCTTTAAAAATATTCCACGGTAAATCATATATTATCCTATCCAGTCAAATTCTATCGCGGATGAAAAATGTTTTTTCCACTTGAAGAAAGTCAGAAAAAAAACACGCTCGCTTCTAAATATTTATAACACGATTATCCTTTGTGATTTCGTTATGTTCAAGTAGGGAAATTATGAAGAAAACAAAACATTTTTCACCGCAATTGCGGCAATCAAAACTGATGCCGGGTAAGTGTGACATTAGGGAAAGGAATAAAGAAAATGCAATCCCATTAGGTGTCTCGTTACCCGTTGTAGCCCAGTCAGGAACGTGACTTTGAGCGCGTGTAGAGGTTATACAAAAATAATATATTATAATATAATGGAGGATTCCTACCCCACCCTGGGGTCCCCGCAGCGGCTTGCTGGGACAACTACATCATTAGCAATTATATTAGCGTCGTTATGGCAGCCTCTATCGGCCGGGAAATGAAAATAATCGTCCTGCTGGAATTAAGGACCATCAACTCTGCGTGGAATAAAGCTCTCGAGCGAATTCAAGAGCAGTGGAAATTGACGAACAACTCTTTCGTTAGGGATGCTAAATGTCATGGCTTTAACCTTGTTACGGAGGAATCGAGGGCAGGGGGTTGGGAAACTACCACGTTTACTAATATATTTGTGTCAATCAAATTCATCGTTATGTAGATAATGATAGAAAAAAAATACACCTAGGAAGTAATCACGTTAAGCTGGGTCCAGACATGTTCTTTTGTCCGTACCGTACCTCCGTTTCGTACCAGCGTCGCGATCCAAAAACTCTGGACGCATCATCTTTTGTCCGTACCGTACCTCCGTTTCGTATCCGCGTCGCGATCAAGAGCCCGTATCTCCGTAACGTCGCTCCGATCATCGCGTGTTCATTTCCTCCCACCATGTCGTCGACTGTGGAAGTGTTTGAGAATTTTACGATTGCTTGCGCGTCCTTCATTGTTATTCACAATAATATAACGAAAAAAAAACAAAAAAGGCGACGTTGGTGGGAGTTAGAATTGTTCAAAAACAGAGAAAGATGTAAGACGCCGCGAACACGTCCAGACTGGCGCAGACCCGTACCGTATCGCCTTTGAACGGGTCGAAAAACCGACTCGCAATGGATCGGAGCGTACCTCTATCCGTATCGAGACGCCGTACCACCGTACCGTACCGAACGGGCGTCCAAACTAGCGTTCTTGATCGCGACGCTGATACGAAACGGAGGTACGGTACGGACAAAAGAACATGTCTGGACCCAGCTTTAACAGTTTGATAATTCAGAAGGCGAAACAGCTGTCGCGCGTAGTAATAATTACACAGCAGAACTTATTTATAAATAAACTGTTTTTTGTTTATGTATTGAATATTGATGAATTTATGTTATTTCACAATTTATTCACTTAAAAAAATACATATTATACTTGTGGCACGTTCCAGAGTGGAAGGTACTCTCAGTATCGCCCTGGTGTAAGCCCACCGTTCAGAATTAAAACTTGCTTGAAAAGGCTTTAGCTGTCTTTGGTCACCAGATATGAAAAGCCAGGTACTCCCGTACCTTCCTCTGCACCATCTCCTTCCCCTCCCCGTTAGCTTCAGCCTCACAACGAACACCAGTTGGTGATGCCATAGTGTCACTGGCTCCAGACGGTTGGGAGCAGTTGGGACTCTTGTGCGGTATTCACATTAAAAAAATGAAAATAATATTATTGAATAATTAAAGAAAATCTTAAAATTAAAATGGAATACTACAAATTAAACTTGATAGCAATAAAAAAATCAGTAATAAAATGTAAATATACTCAACTATAAATCTAAAAATCTGAGAGTTGAAGTAAAAAAAAAACTCGAACAATTTGCTCTGGCATCATTTAAATTTGCAAAGCTTTTCCCTGTGGAATTTATGCGTGAATGCAACAATTTATATCTTACAAGATAATTTCTTTAAAAAACAATGGGTTTTTAAATAACTGTCAAAAAATTAGATTCAAAAGACGTCAAAAAAATATTTCTAAAAAAGAGTTCAGACACTCGGGTGAAAAATAGTTGGCAGTAAATGCAAGCCATATGTATAATAATCAATTTATTAATAATTCAAAGATTTGTTTAGATTAAATCAAAACATTATAAAACTATATCCGACCCACAGGACTGTTTTATAAAATTTTCGAAAATTCAGAACAACCCCCATCCAGCGTTACGTTTGATTTCACAAAACGGCGCAGGTTGTTCCCAAAATATGCCGGAAAACTTGACAGCTTTACGCGGTTGAAGATAACGAAGAAACGACGCTGCCCCACTACCCGAAGTTTGCGTTCAGTGATGCAACGCAAAGGATGTCCGGAGAGATGGACCATTATGTTATGGCGTATGTAGAGTGGACCATGAAAGCTTGCTTGAAAGAACACCGTTCAGAAAATAAATGTATGAAATGGCTACCAGGTGTGTAAGATACTTCACCACACGGAGAAAAATAAGTATTGCTAATTTATGAAGAATCTCTTCAAATTATTCGTAATCCGGTGAAAAACGAGATTGCAGGCCGAATGAATTGATAGGTTTTCTGATAAGCTTTTTGTAAAAAAAACGAATGTATTATTATGACATTGGAATAGGTGTTCATAAAAATCATTGGAATACAGAGTGTCTGTTGTCTTCGGGTGAACAACGGGAGGGCGGCGTGGATTTGATTTGTATACAAATCATCAGTTTTTTCCGAAACTGATAAAATTTCGCACACTTGACACTCAAAACAAGAGGAAGGTCACTGTCTATATTTGATTACGATTTTACATTCTACATTCGATTTATTTTGAATTTAAGTGTCTTTTTCAAAATTGGAAATAATTGTGACAAAAATTCAGACAAACCATAAAGTACCTACCCATATTAGAAATTTCATAAAAAATTCAAACGAATGAGACAAGAAGTACCTAACTACCTGTAATTTACAAGAAAATTATTTTAATTCCATATATAAATCTATTTATTTTGTTTAATTTTCCGAGGGTTGTAAATCTTGACAAGTAAAGTCAGTTTTCGTAATTCTAGTTTAACATTTACTTCTTCAATAATTCTATGTTGACGGCCGGCATAGTCCAGTGGTAACGCATTGGACTGCCATTCCGAAGGTCGCGGGTTCGAACCCGGCGTGCGCAAATAAATTTTATTTGATTAATTTGTGTTAACAATTAATTAATTAAAATTTAACAATTAATTAATTAAAATAATATATAGTATATTTGCGGCACGTTCCAGAGTGGAAGATACTACCAGTATCGCCCTGGTGTAAGACCACCATTCAGAATTGAAACGTTGCTCCAAATGGCTTTAGCCGTATTTAGTGACTAGATCTGAATAGCCAGGTACTTCCCCACCTTCCTCTTTCCCTTCCCCACTTACCTTCAGCCTCGCAACATCCCCCAATTGGGGATGCCATAGTCTCACTGGCTCCAGACGGGAGCAGTTGGGACTCTTGTGAGGCATTCACTATAAAAAAAAAATAAAAAAAAATCCTGACGAAGAGACCAAATGCCTAGCCACGCCCCCACCCCCACTTCAACACTTAGTAATTTTATTACGTGGATTCGAACATGTCGATCAGTTTCAATGAAATAGTGGTGTGTAGGAAGTATTTTATTTTCTTATATGTAGTTTAATATTCAGTTCGTTTTTCGTACTTCAGGGAAAGCGAAACAATTGATGAAAAATATTAGATCCATCACATCAATTTAGAATTAGTAACGTGTATAGTATAATCAAAACATTCGTTTATGTAACAAATTCTAACACTCCCAATTTTTTGTCAATGTGGAGACCATGTCTGTTGTCTTCAACTCCTCTGAAAGCAGATGGTAAAGAAGTCCCCCCTCCTCTCCCCATACATACTCATATTAACTTAGGAACTGAATAATTTGATTGAATGTTTCATTATGAATTTCAATAAAAGTTTACCGTTATTACTAGATAAGTAGGTACTAATAGCATTCGAATGATATTGAATCGATTATTTCGAAATGGTTAACTCGATTGTGCCCATCACTAATCGGAAACGATTGTCGTATATTCTAAGCGCTTTTGAAACAACTACAACAACTGCCAAGTGCTAACTACACAACGATAATATTATTCACAACTAAACTGACTTGACGCTAATTAGAACGAAGTGAGCTTAAATCTGCTCGATGGAAAGTTTTGTACAGCAAACTTAGTAAGTTTTAGTATTTCGTTGTCGGCCGAATTGTTCAAGAACATAGTCTCGGGCGGTTCCCTTGGTAACTGTTACAGCTTCCAACGGGCCAATTTCCCTTTATCGGAGAGCATCGCGATGACAACATACCAAACACCCTAACCGGCTTGCTGCAAAATGAAAACCAGCTGCTAATGCTACGAGGCACTTCCGCACAAAGTAAACGAGCAACGATTCGCACAAAACCTAGCAGCTATAATCATATACACCTTGTTACCTTGCGATCGAATCAAACAGTTTCTAAGCATCTTCGGGACGAGTTTGTGCCAACAAAAAAACAGAAAGGAGATGAAGGTTGAGGGACGTAATAGGGGAATCGTCACACGAAAAAACCATTCTTCGGGTATATCTTTCCCGTGCGCGTAATAGGTCGGGGGCGATTCCCTTTCGTAGGCAAAACGAGTCTATATTCTATACATCTATACCGAGAATCGAGACCACGTCGCGAGGGAAATTGGCGGTGAGAAACATCTGAAAGGCGGCCGCCCCCGCCTACTACCGCGATCCATCATTAGGGCGGCATATAAATTGGTCGGAAAATGTACGCTCGATCGCGACTCGTAAAAATAAATAATAAACATAAATAAATCATTACCCGCGTCGGCTGGGAAATGAGCAATGCGGAGAAAATATCCCTGAAAATGGATTATCGCAATTGCTGGAAAATTTTATGCTCTCCGGCCTTGTTGTGGAAATGTTTCATTCGAAATGGGAATATTTACCAAATATTGATCCTATGTTTCATTCGTATAAACAAAAATTTTTGGACTATAATCCCAGTAAGAGATCGTACGTGACGTCATGGTTTTAATATATTCTGTCTTTTTCGTTTTCATATAAGACGCGCGAAAGGAGGAGTACGATCGTAGATGACGTACGCACGAGCTCTCTCTGGGACTAGTTTAGAGAAGACAATTGCATGGATTCGGTGAAACCATGACCATACTCAATTTGGAGAATATTGCGAGGCTGAATCCAGCGGGGGTCCAGATTTCGGTATGAATAGTATGATTACCACATACACCAAGCCTGGTGATTTACGTCATGTCAAGGAAGTCAGAGTACGCCAGGGGAGGCCATGTATATCTGTATTCAAATATGCTAATTCAAAGAACGTAGGATTTACGATAAAGCCTAATTACAATGGTAATATTATGTGAAACATTGGCTGAATAATATCAAAGCTACTCTAAATAACAACTATTATTATTAATCAAACGGAAAACATTATAAAGAGTAGGCATGCATAATAAAATCAAATCAAATGAATATATTTCGCATTTCGGCTCGTTCTGGCGACAGGCCGTCGTAGAAAGTACCCCCAAAAGACTGTTTAATATGACGAATTACTCAAAAACAATGATATAGCGCGCAATAAAATATTAATTATTGTGAAAATTGAGAAGAAAACAATTTTAAGAGGTTCTCATAGTTTCTAGGTTTGAATATATGAATAGGAGTTATTTAAAAAAATATATATTTGAAAGCGAGGAATATCTGTTCCATAGACATATGAATATTGGTAGACCTGCCCTAAGTGATTAAAAGCGTATTATCCCCACTCCCCATACCGGTTCCATTGGAGCCGGCTGGGCTCGCGTATGGCCACAAGTGAAATTTGAAAACGTGACGTCATCATTCTTGTGCGAACTATGGTCGAGGCATCATCGGTTCATTTTACGAAATAACACGGCAAAATGTTGACTTGTTATATGAAAACTTGTAAAAATAGATGTGAAAAAGAGAATAAACCCAATTGTCGTATTACATTCCATAAGTAAGCATTATTTTACTTTATTTTAAGCTTATTCACACCGTATTATATGGATCAGTTTTAGAAACATATACTATCACATCACAATGTAGCGATTCTCAAGTGTGCTCATCGTTGTTTACTGGGGTAAGTAAATTATGAAACATTTGTAAAAGTGTCTTAACTAAATACTCTGAAACTAATTACGACTCTACAAACAGAAGAAATTTACTTTGCCGAATTTGGACTTCGCAAATTAGTTCATAACGTGGCGAGTAATTTGCGCTCCCATGTAAAAATGTCTTTTCATTCAAAAGCAGATTTTACTTTTAAGAACTAAATGGTGATATTATAATGCGAGATGCCTATTTACTGTCAGATTGATTTATTGACGAATCACAGTCAGCTTCACTCCCTTCGTTCTTCAACAGTTGATTTTACCCCTCGCCATTATCTTCTCGTCTATTAATTCCTATGTCTGTGATCTGTTCCCATTTTCCTATTGTGCTGTCTAAAGCTTTTACAAATAAATGCCGTTTGTTTGATAAGTGTCTAAATAGAATCAGATAAAGATACCGAATGTTTTGATGTCTGGTGTATAAACAATATGAGATGTCTGAAAGTGTGAAAAATGAGGGCATTTAAATAAGCGTTATAGTTTTCACTTAATTAATCTGTCAAAATATGCGGTTAATGTCGAGGTAACTCACATTAAAACGACCTATCAATTTCCTCTCGACATTGGTATTCAAGACACTGTCAAAATTAAAAAAAAAAAAAAACAACCGTAAAAATAAAGTTTTTTTACTAAAATACCTACATTGATTTTTATCAATAGATGTTTTAAAATTTAAAAATATATATATTTATAATTTTTTTTATTTGACTGAGGATTGAACTTTCCTTCTCAGGGACTAGAGTCAATCGCGCTAACGACTGAGCCAAATCCAAATGGATAGGACCGACATTTATTTCCTATATTAACGGCTGTAATGTCATACAACTTTGCAATGCGTGTGTGTGAAGAATTCTGAATGCATTATCATCGACAAGGAGTCCATTTACCCGGGAAGTGGGTTAATTTCCAATTGCAAGATTCCACTTTGCTTATAAATTCATTAAAGAAAAGATGTATTATAAATAAACCCGGAGTTTTTCACTAAGGCCTCTCTGTATTTTAAATAAACACTATACAAGGTTTATAAAATCATAAGATATGTCATCTTTGGAAGTAGGTACTAAGTGAAGAGTATTTGTAAGGAAATAATGGAGCAGAACTCATGATCATGATGAAGGAAGGAGGACATACAAAAGCCGGCAGATTATTCCACGAGCAATTCTCCAAGTCTCATATATGAAATGTGGAAGATATTTAAAACAAAATCCAAATTTATTAGGCAGAATGCGACCAGCCTACGTTTAATAGCGTGTTAAATTATTGCGAATGTCTGTATTCCTTCACTTGCAAAGTCTCCTTCGGAATACCCGGCGTTACAACACACCTCATACAAGCATTATTATAATAATAATTATGTAGTGCCTGTGCTTGGTCGCTATGTAGCTTGAATTTGAATTCGGCAGGAGGCGAGAGGCGATTCAGGCAAGGCAAGAGCCAGCTAAAGACGGCGTCGACCGTTGCTCGCTTGGTTTGTTGGACGGATCGGCCAATAATAACATTCAACATTCGACGCAATACCACATGACCTTAGCGAGCAGCTACCAGCTAACAGCTAAAGCAGCCAACGTGAGGGGGCCCTCTTGGTTTATACACCAGCCATCGGCTTCTTTATACATACTTTGTTTCTCAGTTTCATACACCAATGAGTTTTGATCAGAATTGATCTTTATCTAATTGTTTACAGATTCATATAAAATGTCTAATGCGCCCTCTCTCAAAAGTCATCGTCTATGTACATTAAAAATCATGAAAATAAAATAGTTTTATTATGATAAAGTTGTCAAATTTGATTCGTAATACCTTATCGAGGAAAATTAACAACTGTAAAATCTAGGCATTGATGATAAAATAAACGATTTTTATAAATACACAACAAGCAGGTTTTTTAATAAAAACTATATAATAAAATTTTACTTCTACAAAAGGTCTTGAAAAAAAACACATCCTTGAAATGAAAGAAACTCATTCGACCAGTTATTCCCGAAAATATAATTTATTTTCATTATTTATAGCGTTTTGGGAGGTGTTATTTGTTTTATCTCAAACGACATTCTTGCCATAACTCGTTTATGATAATATCTTTATTGGGATAACAAAATGCAGAAATCTATTCGGTTGTATCTTACGAGAGATGTAGAGCAACTTTTGTAAGGTGACACCTAGACTCTAGATTGGCAACCCATTTTTTTTCCAAATATATTCTACTTATTTTTATTTATTTATTTACTCTTTTTATATGCCAATCTAGCTTTGCAAACATTGGGTAATTGAAATGTTTACAATTTTGTATATAAGGGTTATAATCAATGGTTACAAAAAAATATTTCATACAGTGTTGCAGTTGTTAGAGTGGTTTACAATTGCATAAAATAATAATGATACATTGAAATTTTCAGATATCCTGAAAAATTTTTAAGTATGTTTTAAACATCGAATTTGCTATACTAAAAATGTCGATATCATTGTCATTTGCTAAACGAGTTCGCCACATAATTTGTTTGTGAATGGTGATATTGAAGGAGGTCCTGTCGAGTACTCTTAAATTGATCAGACCCAGAAGTTCGCAAAAGTCAAGATCTGAATTAAATTTTTTATTTTTTATTTGTATGTATTTTTAAGGGGTTTAATAAAAAAGTGTAGTTATTCGATTATACTCGGATGTTGTTAATAAATAATTGTGTCACTATTCAAACAGATTATGGAAGAACCCTCCATACTCCATAATCACGAGAGGCATTCGAGAAATAATGTATAGAAAGAGACGCGAGGACTTTGAATGGTTCTGAACCGTTTGTTAAACCTTTCGATTATCTAGTAGAAGCATGCTGAACTAAAATGTAAATATTCCCAATATAACATACCTCATTTGTATTACTCGCCAATAAGAAATCCAAAATTATTATTTTCTCTTGTAAAATTACTCCGAGAAGAACACCAGTCTTCAGATACTTAATATTGTAATTTTCGGAAAAATTATCTGATATTAACTCCGACGATGCAAGAAGATTGTTCATTGTACGTACCCAATTCTGAAACAAGAAAAAAACAACACGTTACGGAAAGTTAAAGGAAACAATATGGCTTGAATTTTAAATTATGTACAAGGAAATAAACAAACATTCAACAACAATATTATATTTGTACCTAAAAATAACAACATTTCGTTAATTTGGTGCTACCCAATATAACCTTACAGATCACGTTTTGGGCGTCGATACCTTGTTTAATAATAATAATGTAATGTGTCATGTGACAGTGCCGTTGGTATAAAATATACAAGATTGGTCTTTATGGAACGAAAATTGTTGAAAATCAGACCTTACTAATGTCGAATTGACTTTTTTTTAATTTTCGATTTACATGATTGATTTGCATGATTGATTTGCATGATTGATTTGCATGATTGATTTGAATTTGGCAATCACCACTGATCTGGAGCCCCAAAATACCTGAAAAAACCCTCGACTCTGGGCAGAACGGGCGTTCCGTTTGATAGATTCCCCTATCTTAACAAGTGGATTGCAATATTTAGAGTTTAGAGCACAGGCGTCGGGTAGTTATGCTGTACTTCTTCTACCGGTATTACACAGGACTCCGAGGAACTACGTCATTGATCCTTCGGCACCGGTGGATAGTCGGGAAACAAGCCAAACACGTGCCCAACATATGTACACAGTTGACATCTGTGAAATGAGAACGGGTCTTTTCTACTATTCGTTCTTGAGTTCAATGGCTCGGCTGTGGAACGTATCGCCGGCATCTATGTCCTCCCTCCTACATGGGTCTCTTCAAGACCCATGTTCACTTCATCCTCTCCTCAAAAACACCCTCCACACAGCATCCCTAAAGATGATATGTCATCTTTGACAGCCTATGGGCCGTGAAGGATATTTTTTTATTCAGTTGAGTTAATGAAAAAAAAAACAAAATAATAACGTCATATCATTACGGACTAAATTTTAGTGTGAAAGGACAAAGAATAAAATAGCGAAAGTTTCAGGAAGTTGGATATTTTGTTAAAAATTATTGTTTTTGCTAATTGAATTTTTCTGAAACGCGTTCGGGATTACGTGAGAAAGGTTGACTTTTACAAAAAAAATCGTCAATCGTCGATATTATTGGCCGATGTCGCTAATACGTGTTATATCGATGGTAGGAACGGTAAAGCAGTAGGCAAATGTGCATTTTAGAATGTGATACTGTTTTGTAGAGGGTAGGTATTTTAGATTCGATCATGTGTGAAATAATTGTTCATAACAAAGAAATGATTGCGGATCACCGGACCGGAGAATTGATAGAATCAAAAACAAATTTGCATAAATAAATTGGAAGCAATTATTATTATTGTTTGTGACAGTGCCTCCTCACTTGAGCCCAGTCTTGCGTGCCTCCAAATAATACGTTCCCGTCTCGAAGCGAAATGCTCACGTACTTACGGGACTTTTACCAAGTAACAGAAAATCTAACAGAAACAGGAAACAACCTTCACTCGGAGGTAACACTTATAGACATATTTTCAACTCTGTCTTGGCACACCACTTATGCCTCATTGGTTCCGTCCTGACACCGAGAAGCGTGCTACGCATCACCTAGACGAGTGTGAGCAAATATCAAGAGCAACAGTCCGTTGAACATTCATGCAAAAGCCAGAAATATTATTACGGTAACAGGTGATTTCGTTTGCCCTTCTGACAGCATTTGTTTCTTGTTGTTGAGGAACTGTCAAACACGGAAAGTGTAACTAATCAAAGAGACAATTTAACAAACCTTTAAAAAGTGATATAAAGTCAAGAAAAGTGATGAAACAAAAAGTAGATTATCTCCTGATGCTAATTTGTTCACTTTTTGGAACAGCTCATTATGGTCTCATAGGAATCGAAGAAGGGTGTCTCCCTTAAGGCGATGCCATACGTAACGTAGTAATGCAAAATCATGTGTTTTTGGTTTGAAAATTTGGTCGCCTAGAAATGTTTCAGATGCTTTAATTAAATACTGCGAGTAGAATACATCTTGTCCTTTGAAAAAATCGAGTATTTTTTAGATAAGTCTCTTTATAAGCCCAGAAAAAATTAATGTAAAGGCCTATGAAAACTGCTTTATAGTTCAAAATCTCCTACTTACGAACCCATTTTCGGTTATGATTTTATCGTATAATGTGGAAAATTAAGTTATTTATAAAATGATCGAAAAAAAATTAAATATTAAGGCACTTTTTGGCCATGTTTTTTTCTTGCATAAATCAAAACAGGCGGATGGTGTTAAGCGGGAATTTAAACCTTATCGCCATCTACGTAAGGATTGTTATTGATAGCTGCTCAATTTAAAATATTAAACGACGTAGTGCATCGTCTTAACGCCATTACTAGAAATATGAACTAAACGGTATTAGAAAGACAAAATACGAAGCTTTACATTCAAATATACAAGATAACCGCAGAATAATTAAAATATACACCTCTATGACACCAAAGATTCTGACCGCAATTGGAGAAAAATTTATGAATCTTTGTAATTGTTTTATTTATTATTTTATGTGAAACGACAAACAAGTGAGGTGGCAGAAATGTTTATAATACATTTGTCTCATAAACTATGTTATCGTTATCGATAAATTTAGTGTTGAGACGAAAAAAGGTAAGGGGAGCCATTTGTAAAATTTTATGTTTTTTTATTTTTTTTTTAGAAAATATAGTATACACACTCTCCTACAAAAGCTGACGCTTGTGGTTAGGAGTGGACAACATATCAATAACTTAACAATTTAACATATTAGAGATTTATAGTTAATATTTTTTAAGATTATAAAGGTAATTAAAACAAGAAATGTACATAAAACATTAGGAATAACAAAACAGTCAAGAATATGTCTAAGAGAAAGTTAAAATTATATGGTGGTACTACAAAAATTTGATTTCAACATTTTAATATTTTAAAAATAATATATTTATTTCCAAAAATAATATTTGAAGGCTTTCAAAAAAGTTTTTTTGTTTACGGATATGTTTAGAAATTTCCCAATTATTTGATGTTATTGATACGCGGAAACACACACAAAATCTTTATTTTCTGACAGCATCTTTAAGAAATGAAACGGTCAATATGCCAGAGGCCTGAAGGTTAAGAAGGTTACGTAGGTTAGGTTTATATGTTAGTTTTTATCACATTTTAAAGGTGTTGAATTGTCATTGTGTTGAGTTATCTTGGAACCCTTCCCTGATGATGGGCACTGTAATGCTGTTGTAAACGTTGGCTGAAGGAGGTCACGGCATAATACCCCAAACCAAAAATAAATCACTTTAACTGTTATGTTTTTCCGTTCTTGACACAAGCCGACTCAAATTTTACATTCAAATGATCTTCATCCGCGTCCCCGATTTTTTCTCGCATATTCTTCTGCGCTTCTACACTATCCAAACCATACAAGTCGAGACTTGTTTCTAAGACATCATTTAAAATAATAATAATAATCCGGGTTCAGCGCCCTTGAGGGGATTTTGCACAAAAAACGGCGCTATACAAATCATCCAAATATTATTATTTATTATTATTAATGTACCTACTTTAGAAGTGGGATTTTCTTTGATTTTCAAAATTAGAAATTGAGTGGGAACGAATAAATTAGGTACCAAAATTATTTTTAATTGGTAATTCTCTATTTGAAATATGTATTTCGTTTATTTAAACATTTGAAAGATGTCGTCATTTTTCAAGTTTACTAATGTTGTTCATTCGAATGGTAAATTTCTGTCCGTCTTTTGAAATGCAATGATCCTGGGGCAAATATTCTTTCAGCTTCACAAATTTTACAATTTATAATATCCCGTGATTTTTCACGGTTCTGCGTTAGAAGACTAATAATATATTATAACTTTTGGTAGAGCTACATGTAATGTTCCAACGTACGCATAAGCAAAGCGAAGCCTTTAATGGAAATAAACGAATTACAAAATAATAGGCTGTCAGTGTCCGAACCTTCGTTAATTTACCACGCATAAAATTATCGACAATGTAGCCATTGTAAAAAGTATTATTATAAATTTATGTTATTATGTATGCAATAAAACATAAATGAAAAATCATTATAACTGAAAAACCCGCAACCATAACACGAATATATTTCTCATGACCTCATTTCTACCGACTAACAAACTGCACACTATCGGAATGTGAATATAATAATATAACAACTACACTAACTCATGTTTGTCAGTTCACAGTTACAAAGTAATGTAACGTTAAGATTATTGTATTATATGAATGTGTTATTTGTGACAACAATGTAATTTAATTAACCTGTACCTCTGAAAGTACATGGACGCGATGAACGAATGCTGTTATTTCGATTTGGAAGAAAGTAACGCACCATCAAATTAAAAAACGATACTAATTATTAATTTACGAAGTTCAATTTACCGGCTTCGCTTTAATTTTTTTACCGTATTGAGTAACGAAAAAGACGAACGGATATAAGATTATCGATGGTTTTTGTGTTTGGTTTATGGAAACTAAAAATCCGTTTTTTATAAATAACATAAATCAATTGAATTATGAGAAATGTTTTTTAGGATGTAAAGTTTCCTTTGTTTTGGGCCAAGGAGATTGCTGTACAATTTTATGTTTATTAGGAAAAAATAAGTCTCCATAGTGTAAAACAATATCGTTATCTGTGTTTGTATATTTGTGCGTTTAGTTCTTCCAAACTACGCAAAGGATTTTGAAAGGGTTTTCACTATCATTTTGAGAATTTCTTCCGGAAGGTTTATACATATACATGAATATTATATTTATAGAAAGTACAGAAAAGTCTCTACTATTTTATTAGTTGTTATTTTACTAAGCCTAGCTGGGCTTTTACATACGAGTATAAATAATCTATCATGCTAAGCATAAAGAGTAGAAGTCAAAACAACATATCACACTCCATACAATCCCATATAGACATGTCACACCTGACAAATGTGTTATAAGTGTGGGCGTGGCGGCGATGATGCGCCGTGGAGGAGAGGGGGTCAGATCAATTTACAGAGCCCCGTGATCACGCGGGTGTCATCTGTCAAGATGACAGATCCCGTACAAAGAAATGATATTCCGCGGTAGTTCCCCAGTTGATCTGACCCCCTCTCCCGGGAAGATTATAGCGTACACCTCAAATTATAATACGTATAGGCCACACACAAATAAATAAAAATAAATAAAAAATTATGTGTTATGCGTATATCGTAATATGTCTGTAACTAATTACTGTAAATTGTAAATAAACTGTAATTACTTCTATTGGGTGATTACGTAACAAATGCCTATTTTTAATTGAAATATATTTATATTTTATTTTTATTTTGATACCACTTGATATAAGACCATATAATCAAAAAATTTACTTATATCGAGCATGATAGAAATAAAGAAATTTAGCTTTCGACATTTATGTTCCTGGAGGGACGAGTGCAATCTTTCCGAGCCCTTCTCCGCCACCACATGGGAAGCTTATGGCGCAGACTACGCCAATCAAATAATACAATCATCGCTGCCATGGTTGCCTGGATGGAGTCTTGGTGGCCCTCTGGAGACGAGAAACGGTCAAATATCATCCGTAAACGGCTGCTTGCATACATTTTTGTGTTTAACATTTGTCACTTCTTTTCCGCATTTTTTCTTTGGTTTTCTGGTTTTTGTGCCTATCTATAAAATATGTACATTTTACCAACACTACGTAGAAAAACATAGATTAACTTTCAAGTGTACTAGCAAAAACGTTATGTGATATATTTCAAAACCTTGCAAAGAATATTAAAACTTTTGTATAATTGGTTCCATAAGATTTCAAGAATAATGCAGAAATTTACAGGTGACAAGAAAAATAAAGTTGAGAAAACCTTGCACCAGATAATAGCATAAAGTTTGACGGAAAACGGTAGTTAGTTGGTTTGCACTGTTTGCATATAAACTTTGTACAGGAAAGAGAAGCCAGGCGCGTTGAGATCGAATAACTTTTGCCGGTTACGATGGTGATCCGTGTTAAACTACATTACAGGTAACACGATAGCGATGAGTCGTTCATGAGCGAGCCGTACAATTGAGCTAGCTCTTTTTGATGAGCCATATTCGTACGACTCCCGTTAAACCGTACCACGGCTCAATTGAACGGTTACCCTATTTTATCAGAAGATATTTTTGAAAAATGGCGCCATCAAAATCATCATTGAATTATCGTTATTACACACTCTCGGCGTGAACGGCGTCTGACAGTTCGACATCTAAACTTGGACGTATGAACCTACACCTACTAACTACCTAGCATCTTAATTATCTCATGTACGTCGTACGATCATTCATACGCTGTGAGCTGTGAGCTGGGAACTGGGAGATGGAAGCTGGAAGCTGGGAGATGGGAGCTGGGAGATGGGAGTTGGAAGCTGGGAGATGGCGAGACGGTTTCGCGCCATTTGCGGTTGCTTCGTTTCTTTCCCATAAGTTGAGGTTCAGTTCGGCAATTGAGCAGGAAATATTGAGCAGGAACCGTGGCTCCCTCTCTTTATAAAATTAGGCATGACCCATCGCTGTTCACGAGCACGTAGCATTTCGTGCGAGCACAGTATTCTCTCCCGTTCAATTGAGCCGTAGTTTAATTGAGTCGACTCTTCGAGTCGTATAAAATATAGACCAGGAACCGTGTCTCCCGCTCTTAATAAAATTAGTCATGACCCATCGCTGTTACACGAGCCATCGGCTGACGCAGAAGGGGAATGGGGAATCCACACCTCGGGGGCTGGGGAAACATAAATTTCTACGTGCCAATAAAATTACAGAGAGAGTAAATACAGAAATTCTCTACAGTTATAATGGAAGCTGACAGGTTAGAAAACTTATGAACGGAGTTGTTATTACTTAAGGCGATGCACTACGTAGTGATGCAAAATCACGTGTTTTTGCTTTAGATGCTTTAATTAAATAACTGCGAGTAGAACACATCCTTTAAAATAATTGAGTGATTTTTTATAAACCCAAAAAAAAATTATGTATCAGGCCTAAAAAAACTGCTTTAAAGTTTAAAATCTCCTACTTACGAAACCATTTTCAGTTATAATTTTATTGTATAATGTGGCAAATTAAGTTCTTTATAAAATGATCGCAAAACATTTCTATATTTGTAGCAGAACGTCCGCGAAATAAAATAAAATCTACTTTTTGGCGATATTTTTTACTTGCATAAAAAAAGGCGGATGGTGTTAAGCAGGAATTTAAAACTTATCGCCATCTACATATAGTCCAGTCAAGTTAAACATGAAAAGGGGGTTGTGCTTGCAAAAGGTCCAGTCATTCTGAATTTTTTATATGTTGTTAGGACTTAAACCAGTATTAAAAAAAAAATTTTGCAACTTCGAAAGTGCTGTGCGAGCGGCGGTGGACCTAAAAAACCAGAAAATTTTCGGATTTTTTTCAGTTTTTGCTCAATATCTCAGTAAAGAAAAGGTCTGACCGGTGTAGTCTGAATACATACTTTTAAAGTACTAAATTTTCTATAATTTGAGACCAAAGCAAGCTATATAAAGCCATTGGTTTTCAAGATACAGTTCTTCAAAAATAGGCATTTTTTTCCAAAAAGTGAAATTTTTTCGAAATGGTCACTTATTTTGTAAAATAATTTCTAAAATACGCATCTCACGTCAAATATTGTGTGAAATAAAGTTGTTGTAAATTTAATAAGCTTTTATTTGAGACTAGATTGATATCTGTAGACTAAACGGTTATCTCAAAAATGGCAGATAACCAAAAACAGTCATAAGTGGATTTTGGGTGAAATGCAAATAAACTGTTCTCACGTCTTTTTATGGTTTTATTTATCAAACAGTTAACAGATTTTTGATGAAAAAAAGAAAAGATATTACATCTATCGGGAATTACGTCATCTTCAAACATTGTTTTATATACCTACATACCAAAATGCTTGTACAAACATCATGGTACCTACTATAAGGACAAATTACATGTACACAAAAAATAAAACTAATATAAATCATGTAGGTATTGTGTCTTGGTTACCAAATCATGTCTTTCTTTTTATCTTAGCTGGGAGAGGCGCCCAGTCTGTAGTCGGGTCATCTTCATCGTCCGAGCACTTCAGCTCCACATCCGGGGCGTTAATGCAAAATTTGCCACCGCATGACTGACAGAGGACTGAGCAGTGGAGCCCAGCATTTCTACACGAGCAGTTCCTAGAGCATCCTTTATTGCATTTACACGAAATTTTTCGCAAAAGGGCAGGAGGTGCGGGATCCATCGTGGTGGGGATGGGGGTGAGTCCTTGAGAAGACAGCTTCCACCCCCATTCAGTGGGATTCAAGTTGACTCCCCGCCAATTCTACATTTGGAGGTAGCACCTTGCTGCATGGTGGCCTGCAGCATCTTCCGTCGGTGGCAAACGGGCGAGGTTTATGTTTGTTGAAGTGACAAACGTCTTATACCTCAGGAAATCCAAAGTATCCCTCGCGATGTCACCCCCATATAGAGCCACGAAGCACTTGATGCCTGCTTCACTCACGGCTTGTGGGGTAGAGTCTGGCCGAAGGAAGACCTCCACTTGCTCAACCAGTGGTTCACTCTTGCTCAGAAGTGTGCTGATTTTGGTCTTTCCATGGCCAAACGGTGCTGAGGTGGTATCGCACCCGGCAAACGCGTGGGTAAACAGTACCGTTCCTGGTAATTGTCGGGAGTCCTGGTTGTTGTAGGAGGTTGTAGAGTAGTGACAGCAACCAGCTTCACCCTTCGTGCTCTTCTGAAGATAGACGTTTGTCTCTTCAGCGCCTAAACCATGGAGAAGAACGAACAGGTCGACATCTTCTCCCACTATGACGACCCGATCGGCATCTGCTCTTTTTGATAACGCCATCATGACGATCTCTCAATCAGCATCTTCTTCGGCAACAGCCACTTCTACTCCCTCCTTCTGAAAGGCGTCACAGAGAAGAGTTATAAGGCGTCTCTTATTGTTTTCATTGCCCAAAACATGCTCTTGAGCAATTTGAATTACTGTGGATTCATCGAAAATCAATTTGTAGCTGGAATGAGCTGCGTAGCGCCGGAGTCGTTCCGCTGTTTTGGTGTATTTTTTGGTAGCATCTTCGGGGTAGCCGTCAAAAACGATTGAGACGTTCTTCCCAAAGTGGTTTCGGACGTAGGTGGTATAACGCGCCAAAAGTGCTCGAACCGTGCTTTTCCGCTGCCACACGACCTTGTGCAAGAGGTAGCCAACATCCAAAATGACGTGAGTGCTGGCATCTATCGGCGTGTGGCTGGAAAGAGGAGTGAAGGCAGAGTACAGAGTAGATTTTGTGCCCTTGCGCATCCCTTGTTCGTTGAACAGAGACATCGGGAACGGGGCCAACTCATACTTGAAGTCATCCAGTAAATCCTGTTCAGATTTATTTGCAATACACACTCGCTGAAAAATGGTGAGCGGATCCACAGCCACTCTTCTGTTTTTGTCCGGCAGTTTAACGGTTGAGGTGATCGATGCCAGCGTGGTAACTTTATTTTTCCGTTTTATTACTACCTTGTCGTACATTTTCCCCACAATTTTCACTACTTCTTCCGTTCCAACTCTCTGGGCTGTGTGGCAGTTAATTTCAGGACCTGCCAGTAAACCACTACTGATAGAAATTAAACTGTCAGTTTTGGGAAATGGAGGGTGGAGAGCAAACCAGTTTTTTAGTTTTTCCACATCACTATTATCTCGGATGATTCGAGAAGGTCTCATGTCTACATGCTGCTCTCCAGTATGACATGATAAGCTGCAAAAACTTTCCAGTTCTTCACAAATGTTCAACATAAACACCATTCCTGTTGTCCACCTTGCCAGAACACTGTCAGAGATTCCTCTTCCTTGGGTCAACCCACCGTAGGTTTTCATGGATCGCATCAGCTTCTGCTCAATTGTTAGGTCTGACCACAACCCAGACCAAAACTTGTCAGACCGGCAAATGGTGAAGGATCCTTTTGTGAACATGTCGTATTCACTTTTATCCATCCGATCTTATAGAGCCATCATATCCTGAAGATAGAGGTGCGCGCTCTTAGCATACAAAAAATGTCCAGCTGCGTGGAAAAAAGGGAGCATCTTGTGGACAGTGTACAAATGAAGGTTCCAATCACCAGCACGCTCTGCCTGGATGAATAGTTTTATCAAAGTGGTCATACGAAAGTATTGGACCCACAACTGTGATGTTGGACCATTCGTTTTAATTTTCTCCAAGGCACTTTTAAATTTTGCCTTTAGTATTTGGTAGGTATCAATTTCTTCTGCTGATATAGTGAGAGACCTTTCAGTGTCTCACAGCAATTTTTCAGTCTCGTCTCGCTCCTCAGGAGTTATGTCAACCTCATAAAAAAACAATGCTGGCCAGTGTGAGGTTTGCCAAAATGTGGGCTCGAACAGCTCGTGAATATGCGTGCCCATTCATATGGGTACCCATGGGTATAGGTACTAATGGGTACTTGAAATTTGAAATAGTCGTAATTATATTATAACCCTAGGATAAACCCACGATGATTAATGGATTTACTTCACAGCACAATAAAACCATAAAAAGACGCGAGAACAGTTTATTTGCATTTCACCCAAAAACCACTTATGACTTTTTTCGGTTATCTGCCATTTTCGAGAGAACCGTTTAGTCTACAGATATCAATCTAGTTTCAAATAAAAGCTTATTAAATTTACAACAACTTTATTTCATACAATATTTGACGTGAGATGCGTATTTTAGAAATTATTTTACAAAATAAGTGACCATTTCGAAAAAATTTCACTTTTTGGAAAAAATTGCCTATTTTTGAAGAACTGTATCTTGAAAACCAATGGCTTTATATAGCTTGCTTTGGTCTCAAATTATAGAAAATTTAGTCTACTTTAAAAGTATGTATAAAGACTACACCGGTCAGACCCTTCCTTTACTGAGATATTGAGCAAAAACTGAAAAAAATCCGAAAATTTCCTGGTTTTTTAGGTCCACCGCCGCTCGCACAGCACTTTCGATGTTGCAAATTTTTTTTTTTAATACTGGTTTGAGTCCTAACAACATATAAAAAATTCAGAATGACTGGACCTTTTGCAAGCACGGATGTACATCTTGACTGGACTAATAAGCGAATACATTGTAAGCGGCTCGATTCAAAATGTTACACGACGTAATGCATCGCCTTTAGTACTAAAAGATTGATGTTAAAGGCTAAATTTAATACTAGTTGTATGTAGGGCCAATAAACTTCGTATCGAATTAAATATTATTTTTTTTAAAGAATAATAATCTCCTACTACCACAATAGTAAGCGGAAAATGTTTCTTGGATTATGATGAGGACTTAGCCAGCAGAGTAATTGAACACACTACAACTGACTGGGTGGGACCCAAACGCGATGTCACCTAACTCGACACCACGTCGATGCCACCGAAATTAATTTTTTTAATTGTTGATTAATAATTTTAAGTAATTATTTTTATCGGAAGCCTGATCACTCATATTTATTTGTGAAAACTGTCGTCAGGTATTTTTTTTTAATATTATGCTTGAGGATACCTATCCTAGGCATTCTATAATTTTATTTACCAAATTTACATGCCCTTTTAGACGCGTTTTCTTAGTAGACTATTTTGAAAGGGAAAGGTAAACTGTTATTGGGGAGAAGCTTCTATTTTCTTTGATGTGAGAAATACATTGATAAAATGTAACCTTTTGATATAAACCAGTTTTGTATACACGTAAACATCATTTGTATGTAAATTTCGAAAAGGAAACTGACTCAAAGAAAACCTCTGACAACACTAATTAAATTTATATGTAACCTTTTGGATATAACAACGTCTTAAGTCTGGCTAACCTTTAATTAGAGATAGGTTGAATTCATCATATCTATTTAAAGAAAGAGAATCTTTACTTGGCAAAAAAGGACCAATACAGTGATATATTTGCAGAGCGCCCTTAATGTGATTTTTCACGAAAACGGCGCCAAATATTATCATTAGTATAAATTTAGTGATACCACAAAATTTTTGGATTCCACAACGTAATACTAGAAGTCAGGATTTATTTCAGTGCAGAAATTTTGGGACTAACTACCATATGTATTCCTCTTTGCCCAGAATACTAATGGAGGGAAACAATTATTCCAAGTCAGTGGACATCTTCAATTTATGTTTAAACAAATATAAAATGTTGTTAATGAAGCAATTCAGTTGTGTACAATAAATAATGTATATTTCTTAATATTCTCTTGTAAAAACCCCGTAAAAGGGCGTTGATAAATAAATAAACTATAAAATATCACTTCCATCAAATGCAACATAATAAAAGTTATTTTCATTGATTTTAGACTAGTTACTATTATTTTTCTTTTCTTCTCTACTTTATAACGAAATATAATTTATTTTTTTCATCCAATACCCGATACAAAATATGATGAGAACATTTTGCATATGGATTGATGACTTTACTTTTATTTTGCTTGTATCAATGTAGTATTATTTGTCATCACTCTATTAAATTAATGTTCCTAAAAAACAATAAATAAATTATATTGACAGGATTATTTAATATGGTCTTTCTTTTTTAAGGTTACAACCTGAGTTTTTGGTTTTATTAACTCTACACGAAATTTATATATTTACTTTATAAAATTTTCTAGGGTACGGAAAGTAATAAAAAACGTATAAGGTTAAACTTTCTAGGGAATTTTCATTTTGAGTACAATATAGAAATGTTTAATTTAAAGGGAGCGCAACATCACGTGGCTTACCACCCCAAAACAAAGCAATTTAAATTCTAGATTCGTTGTGGGTGTTTACATGATAAATAAGATGTACTCAAGCAAACTATTTGTTGAAACAATATAATGTATTGCAATAAGAGGGAGAGGAAAGAAAAGTGAATACTTTGAATCCGTAATGTAATCGCGCGAAGCGGTTGAGAGGTAGGATGAGGTAGGAGGGAAATAATGAAAAGTGTGAAAGCCGCGGCTCTCGGAGAAGTATTCATCTTGCGGGCAAGAAGCGAGCATCGCGGTCTGAGGGACTTCACTTTCCATGACGGCTGACGCTTTCCTTTCAGTGGTGTGTGGTGACTTTTCTCTAGTCGCAGTTTCTACAATACATAACGATACATTTAACCAAACTAATTTAAAAAATAATATTAATTTCAATTGCAAAGTTTGCACATGATGTCAGTATAAAGTATGATATAAGTATAAATTCAATTTTTTTGTACAGTCCTCCTCACTAGGGTTTCCTGTTCTGAGGCGGCGTGTAATTTTTAACTTTTGTATTTTGTTTCAAGTTGTTTTTTGATCGTCTTTATAATTTTTGAATGTTGAATTTCACTTTGTTCTCTCAGCTATGTTTTTACTTTTGTTTTAAATATATTCATTTCCGTTATTTTTTTGCTTTGATTTGGTAAAGCATTGTATAATTTTGTAGCATAGAATTTAATATTTCACTGTCCAAAAGATGTATTCAAACTGAGAGTAACCAGTATATTTGTATTTACTGGGCAGCGGAGAATTCAGATATAAATATTTAAGTTTTTGTACATTTTAGACTTGGAAGTTTTTAAATATTTTTTTCTGTCGGAGTTCTAACCGAAACTTTTACAATTGTCGTTAGTACTCCTTTTTGGGCTATGTTGTATTATCATATAAGGTTATTTTCTTCGATTGGTAATTATAATATTAACTTTTTGGCAGACATGAAACAAAATTAAATTAAGCTGCAGTAAAATTGATAATAATCTCGACTGAATAAGAGAACACATTATTTTGTTAGTATGTTGGTTCCATAAAAAACTCCCGAACAGTGAGCTCTATGGACTGGTATTGCCAGGTCGAACGTTACTATTTTCAGTCAGCAAAATCATTTAATTGCCTTCGAGCTATGAAGTTCTGAAATACACGCGTTTAGCTGTTAAACACAGCATATAGATTGTTTGTTTCATATTCATACAATATTAAGCATATTTCAATAAATTGTTCAAGGAGGCTTTTTTCCGAAAAAAAATGTTGATACTCGGAGGGAACAATGAACCATGGATAACATAAGCATGCTACTATTACAAAAAGCCAAATTTCAAAGTTTAGCTCCTGTAATGTTAAAAGTTTTGCAGAGAGTTGATATTATGATAATGCCACGGTTGCTGTGTCTAGGATCCCGAAACAACAAACTCTACGTCACCGAGTACACGGATGAAACTACTTTGTAGTGAGATTAATGTAAGCCTTTAAAAAGTTGGTTTACCGGTGCGCCTCCTGTAGGATTCCACGCACTAATGGAAAAAGTGAACGAATTTTATCGTAAAAATTACGTCATAAGGTACTTAAACGGGAATGGTTTATTACGATAGGGGTCGATTAGTAGATGAGTAAAAACAGGTCTGCCGATCGACAAGCCTGAAGCATTCGCAGGCAGTCGGATTTAACCTTCCAGCGGGCGCGCTGTCGTAAAATTTACGACAAACGCGCCTTATCGCTTCCCCCAATCTTACCACTTAGTCGTAAGCATCAAGCTTCGAGATATGCTAGAGTCAAATCAAATCAAATCAAACTTCAATCATTTACCGCAATATATAAGTGCTGAATTACGGGATCAAAGTGAATTACGGTCGGGCAGTTGAACCGATAACAGAAGAAGAAAATAGAAGCTTTCCAAAATGCGGTGTTTGTCGGTTATGTGCACTGGATAAGAAAAGATCCTCAGCATCAATGAAGTGTTGCCGTTGCCTTCCTTTACATGCAAGAACCATTCTTCAGATGAGGTGCTTTGTAACAATTGTAAGGATGAGAATTTTGATTCTGACTAAATAAGTCGATAAAATATTTGTTTTGAAGTGTTGCTTCGTTTTTTTTGAGAAAGTCAACAAATTTATGTTTTTAAGTGCTGCCTATTATCATTTTTCATAACCTTAAAGAAATTCACTAACATTTTTGTAAAGAAAACACCACTTACATGGAGAAAACTCGATGACGTAAAATTTACGACAAGCGCCCGCTCAAGGGAAATTTCTCAACGCGCCCGCTGGAAGGTTAAAGTTGCAAAAAAAATTGGTAATTTTACGTCATCGAGTATATGAATTAAACCAACGAACTGTAGCATAACTTGTAACTGTAGCGAACTTGTAGTCTTTTATAAAGTTTTTTAAAAAATTATTTTCATCATTCTCATTATTATTTTTATTTTAACGTGGTTTTAAAAACTTAGATTGCCAATTTCAAAAAAATAAGGGATAATGATAATAAAAGATTATTTGAGTGTTCCAAGTCATCGGAAAGGCGAGCCTTGCAATGCGCACCAACTTACGAACCCGGCCGCGGTGCTGTCACAAACGTGTGCAGCGGTCACCGCTGTCACAAACCTATATTATATATATTTTTAAATAATGCCTAATATTCTATAGCACTTGGAAGTTCAAACAACCGCCGCGCGTCGTTATTAAATTTAAAAAAAAATTGTCTGCCTGTCTGAGATTTGTTTATTTTTTTATCTACTAATCGACCCCTATCGTAAGAAACCATTTCCGTTCATGTACTTATGACGTAAATTTTTTCGAAAAAATTCGATCACTATTTCTATGACTGCGCGGAATCCTGCAGACCAACTTTTTTAAGGCTTATTAAACTTCTACTCTCCCTCCAAAGTAGTTTCATCTGTGTACTCGATGACGTAGGGTTTGTTATACCGGGATCCTAGGCTACTGGAAGAAGTCCTGCGTCCATTGCATAAGACAAAAGGTCCGTGCCACTCGTGCATAGTTCTACCGTATCGACGTTGAGCGTCTGGGCGGCGGGTGGCGGGCGGCGGGCGGCGTATGGCAGTGCGGGGGCGGCGATCGATGGCGGAGGCGCCAGTCCACCACGCCGCTCTCGCCAGCAGCCAGCCGCCCTCCGCCCCCGCATGCACCCGATGAATAATGATGCAGTGGTTAATTCAGCACATGTCTAATATAATCCCAAAATCAGTAATGCGAAATAACTGCATTTCACAACTATTAAAAGGCGGGCCATTGATATGATGTTCTCCTAACATATATAACTTATCTCATTTTCTTCCCACAGTTCTAATCGGGCAGGGAACTCATCGCTCCGACAGGGTGCCTCCTGGGGTCCCCGTACACGGAGAAAACTTACTGATTTAAAATATTGCCAATTTATTAAAAATCTCTTCAAATTATTCGTATCCCGGTTAAAAGCGGGACTGCAGGCCTTTAACGAATGAAATTGACAGATTTCGGTTCCATGATAAATCGTCAAAATGACACCTATAAAAAGTGTTATAAAGTTATGAAAAGTAATGAAACAAAATCTAGGTTACATATTATGTAACTATTTAACCTAGTTTTTATCACTTTTAATGACTTTATAACACTTTTAATAGGTGTGTTGAATTGTCATTTTGAGGATTTAATAATTAAACAAATCCGGTCACCAATTTTACCATATATGCTGGCTTCGACGGAGACAAACGACAGGATGTTAAATGCAGAAAAAAAATCTTTGGTGCGACAGATGCCGAATTAGGAGGTGCTTCAAATACATGGATTTAACCACAAGACATTAACATGAAAAAGCCTGTCCCAACCAGTGTTGCCAAGTTGGCATATTATATGCTAAATTTGGCATAATTACTCCATGTTTAGCATAACTATTATGCTTTTAGCATATAGCATATTTATTTGGCTTATTTTTACAGAAACATGAAAATAATAAAAACCAATTTTTTAACTAACAAAAATGATATCGATTGAAAAACTGGTGTCTCAATGGAGAAACATAGTTCACATTACATGGGAATCCTTGACTTCCACTGTAGAGTTTTGGAATGAAGTCATGCAATATAAAGATGCAGCTAATAATAACCCCTTCGGTGATTTATGTCAGTTTGCAATGTCGATTTTAACATTGCCGCATTCAAATGCGGACATTGAACGTGTATTTAGCCAAATGAGTCTGGTCAAAACAAAACTCCGAAATCGTTTGGCGGTGAGAACCCCGAATGCCATTTT
This sequence comes from Hesperophylax consimilis, assembly GCF_061612785.1. Lineage (NCBI taxonomy): Eukaryota > Metazoa > Arthropoda > Insecta > Trichoptera > Limnephilidae > Hesperophylax > Hesperophylax consimilis. The sequence goes on along the minus strand of NC_142839.1, from coordinate 5,800,641 downwards.
GTAAGTGAGATTTAGCCTAAAGAGAGCAGGAAAGTGCTGTTATTCTTACACTGTTCCTGACGAAGTACCTACTACGCTGCATTGGGACCAAAGAAAGTTACGACTCCGTCTCTCAGCCTTCCACATCAGCTGCTGTTAATGAAGAAGAAGAAGATGAAGATGAAGATATTGATATTTTATTTCACTGATTTTATTTCTAAATTAAATTTATGTTAGCTTTTTTTTGGCATTTTTTAAAGTAATTTAGCATTTTTCTTGCATATTTTTTCCATCACTCTATTTCTCAACAAATACTAAGTTAAATTTATGTTGGTTTTTTTTTGGCATTTTTTAAAGGAATTTAGCATATTTCTGGCATATTTTTCCCATCACTCTAGCATATTTTGAAGTAGTTGAGTTGGCAACACTGGTCCCAACTGTGCGAAACAACATTATATAAAAGAATGTATAGAAGGTGAAGAAAGACAGAGAGTGCATCAATAATTGCATAATGACCTGTAATAGATTGGAAATGCAGCCAGTATAATACACGTTATGCCGTAATTGTGTTTGTGACTTTTCTATGTTGAGGTTAAACGCGACGCTTGTTATAATCTAAGCGTTCATAGATGGCGTTAATTAATTTACTTAATTAGAATACGCGTTTTGCAAAGTATTGCTTTACAATAGTAAGACAAATTATTTGTTTGCGCAAGTACATACGTAGTATTAATATGAATAAATAGTTTTTATACAGACAAAACTATTTATTCATATTCATACTGCGTATATACGTGCGCAGATATGGACAAAACTATTTAATCATATTCATATTGCGTATATACGGGCGCAAATACGGACAAAACTATTTATTCTTATTCATATTCGTATTGCGTATATACGGGCGCAAACACATATTTCGTATTAAAATTTTAAAGCATAACATGCAAAAGTGTATTTTAATAAAAATAATTAAATAAACGCCACTTGTGAACGCGTAGATTATAATTGTGTCGCGTTTAACCTTAAGCCCCGCATAGCCAATTTCTACCGATCTATAACAAATTTCTCTGGAATGTAAGTTATTAAGTTCCTAAAAAAATTTATGTTGTTTTTGAAGATAATATATTTATTTATATATATATATATATATATATATATATATATACATTTGTAGAGCCGAAACGGTAATTATATGAAATTCTCTCGATAGAAAAAAAATCGCAAATTACGCTCCGAAATTTATAGTTCGGAATGTGGGGTAATATGTCCATTTTTTGGACGGGCAATAAATAACAAAAAAATGTGCCCTGTGGACATGTTATGTTTCTAATGCTTTGTAGTAAAAATAAATCATATTTTATATAAATAACACGGAATACCAATTTTGGAAAACCAATGTATTTTTTTCTTATAATAAGAAAATTATGGAGAGTTAACCAGATTTTGGTTGAATGATACCATTTTCAAGAAAGAGGCGGAACCCAGCTTTGGGTAATGTTTGACAAACACGAGATGTAACCGAAACACCAGTTACATTCCATGTTGACAAAATAGATTAAAATTTGGGTACCCGTTTTATGCGATATTGTCTTCTCCAAAGCAGCGACACGTGATTTTCTCTGGAAACTAAACTTACACGATAAAGTCATAAATTTTCATGGAATGATTTCCGCTAAGCGTTTGACTGTCAAAGTGACCTCCGCGTAGTTCTAGGCCGGTCTTAACCGTATACAGTGTATATGTGTATATTATATACATGTTAAATTTATTTGCAATAATGTAAAATATATTACTTTATTGAAATATTTTAGTAAAACCTCAAATTGAAATAATATATTTTAAAATTTAATATAGTAAAATAAATATTCATCCTAGACTTTCAGAAAAGTCAATACATGTCGCACATTAAAATAAAAAATAGGATATATTCACCCAAGACACTGCATAGATTGCATTTAGTTCGAGTCGAATTATGCGATCATACATATAGAAAACACCAAATAAAAATGTGCGATGAGAAAATTAAGATAATGTTGGTATGATATACAGTTAAATATGACCGAAGGAGATAGGGTTCCATTAGCTCAGTTGGCAGAGCAGCGTCCCGGCAAGACGAGGGTCCTGTGTTCAAGTCCTAGATGAGACCGTATCTTTTTCTGTTTCAAATGTTCGTTTAAGAATCGCTTCAATAATAAAATATCTCTCACTTAATAATTAAATTTTACTTTATCAATTTGTATGTCTATTCAACATAACATTATTACGTTGGAGATATGAAACAAAATAGGAATGCTTCATCGTCTATTTTAATTTTTATCATTTCTACCAGAAGATTATTTAAATGATTGTTTTTACTTAGCGTTCGATCATTCTCGGTTGGACGTACGAGATTAAACTATCATAAAATACAACACAATGTTGAATGGTAGATTGTCGTTGAAAATTAAAAAAAAGTTATTGTGTCAATTTAAATTGTAAATAAGCTTAAAAAACGCATGATTGCTGCTTATTAAACAATAAATTTCTCGGTTTTCCCTATTAAAAATTCTTTGCCTGAAAAACTGGCGTAATTTATTCGGTATTTTCCTCGTGTAGTTTTCGGAATAGATCTGAATCATTTCCCTCTGCCGATGCGGAATAACAATGAATGTTTTTAGTAAACAAAGCTCGATTCGTGGACCCCATTATCATGATAAAATTCACGTGCAAGTATAATTGTATGAAAAATCCCAAATAATAATAGGCAAAACAAAGATCTGTTAACGGAAGGACAAATTGAAAGACACTAGTATGGCTAGGCAGGCACGTAACCCTTTGCTGAAAAAAACATTTCATTTCATCGTGAAATTAATCTGACCAGGAGGTAATAACCGTCAAATCGTTGTCTTCGGATGAACTCAATGAAGACCTTAACGCCGACTGAAATTCAAGTTGTCTCGGGACCGTACATTAACTCCCGGAGGTGAATCTACGTTCTACGCGATCATAAAATAAAGAAAACACAAGAAATTGTGATCAAACAGTCTGATCAATCGACATTAAATTACCAAAATACAGAACTGTCTTTAATTATCATTGTGAAATTCAAATAGGGTGATGGGGTGGTGAGATAGAGCGCATGATAAATGGGCTAGAACCAGAAGGTATTAATTCAATAGCAACAATTGGTTTCAATTCAAATCTACATGGACGATGGAAGGCTTTACCCGTGTTCATTACCTATTCAGTGTACGTGATAGTTAGAGAAAGGATATTATGAGGATTCGTTTTTGAATTCCGATGTTCCTGTAAAAATAAAGATATTGTTCCTACTAAGCGATCGATTGCGATACGCGCCGGTTGCCTATAAGTTCTGTCCCTCGTACATTTTATCATATATTTATTTAATCGATGCATGTGTTTCGAACTATCAAGCGTATCAAGTTGTGTGTTAAAGATATTTCAACCTAACCTCAACAGCCCTTAAAATGATGGGGTTTCACCAATGATTTTTATGAATTCACCTGAGTAGGTACCTATTAATATAAGTTAAACTTTTATTTATTTATTTGTTAAAGTAACAACCCTTGGGAAGTCCTGACCGTCAGCGGGAAATTTCTAATCTCCCCCAGTTCAGGATGCGGCGCAAACCTCCACAGCGCCTAGTCACCAAAGTTTAGATCTACCTACCAATATACCTACGCCCTGCAGGCTTATAATAAATAAGATACTATGTTAATCTGTATTTGCTGCCTTCTCAGCGGGTACCTGTTACAATTGTATGTATACTGATGGATTTTTAACGAATTTGGTTTGAAATTGTAAAAAAACGTTAAAAATTATATATTTTTGTACACACTATGTGTTTCATCACATTCGACCTCAGGGTAAGCTGGTGGTGGGGGTGGTAGAAAGCTTCACTCAATTCAGGCTAATTCGTTTGCTTTTGGAAACAATTTCGTTTGTATGGTCTCACAGAAATCGTTGTGTCTCCCTTACAGCTTTTGGTGAGAAATATGATCTAAACGGTGTTAGACAGAGAAAACACCATGCTCTATAATCAAATCAAAAGAAGTTAACCGCAGAAGAATTAAAATGTGCACCTTTATGTAACCAAAGGTTTCGACGGTAATTTTTTATTATTTCTTTTAATGTGAAACGATAAAAAGTGAGGTAACATTAACATGTACTAATAGAATAGGTGCGTTGGTTTATATTTTTTCGATATCAGTAATTTTAGTTCATTCAAAATTTTAAAATTTAAAAAAATATGTTTATTTCTAATAATAATATTGGTAAACATATTTCCTTTCAAAAACAGTTTTCAGTTTTCGGATACGTTCATAACTATTCCATTTATTTGGATTTAATTGCAAAGCGGAATTACTACGACCTTCTGACGGAATATGCTTGAGATCTGAGGAGTTAAAAGGAATATACGTATAATAATTGTGTTAAGTCCAGCGATTGGCAGCGACAATTAATTTTTCACTTATCATCCAGGTTTTTTCATGAAAGCACAGATACATAACATTATTATGCATGCTTGAAAAATAGACGCTTTCACCGAAACACTGTGGATGTTAGTAACCGTCCGTAATAATTTTGTTGCCAAACAGTTTACTTTATCTAGGTAGACCTAACGGTAAACCCCGCGCACGTGCTGCGATCATTTCCACGTGCCAAATAAACGGTTACGCTGTTTACATGCGAAGCGGTGCAATTGGCGTCCGCTGGTTAGATACTGGAAAATAATGATCATGCGTTTTTGTTAAGGTACAGTTTTGGGAGGGAAAATAAAAATGTAAGGAACAAATTATTAAATATTGAGCAGATTGCGAGAATTTTATTAAATTTGTTTAACTGTGTTGAAAATGAAGGAGGTTCGAAAGTAGAGACTGCATTAAAAAAATGGTATTTTTTACGCCCAACTGTGAGATGAAAATGCGATCCGTGAGGATTTTTCAAAATTTGACGATGATAATATGTCAAGTTAGAGTGTAAAATAGTGAGTAAAGTAGGTTAGGTTAGGAAATATTGAGATAAAACTAGTTTTGTAAGCATTTTTAAGGGTTGTTGAGGTTAGGTTGAAACACAATGAAGATTCTTTGCGATTTTAAAGGCCTTCCTATAACACAATAATAACTTGATATACAGAGTTCGAGGAAGCACATCTAACCACCCAATCGATTAATCGAATAAAATAAAAATGGGAAGCTCTGTTTTCTGAGTATGCGGCAACGTAACGTTATAAGCCTGTACATTAAACACCTCGTTAACCGGCCGAAGTGGAGGATATCGATGCCATCTAACGCTAACTTACACCTAATCGACCTGATAACATTTAGACTCTGGGAGCTGTGGACACCAGCAGAAGGCGGAAGGCAGAAGTGGCGGCGACCAGACCACCCAGAGACTCGGGGCTGGTGGACCATGTTACGGACTCTTAATGCGCATTTAAGAGGAACGGCTGCCGAGCCCCTTTCACACAAAACTTCAATTTGGATTTGAAGCCAAAATACCTAACCAAACTGAACAACTATATTTTTATCAAAAGGTGTAGCAAATACCTAGTACACATATGTGCTACTTTAATTATGTTTTTTTTTTAAATTCTGATTTACAGGTCATTAAAGACCTTGATTATTTATGATTTTAGAGGCTACCTACTCTGTTAATATAATGATTTTTTTAAACAATAAATAAAAAAAGTAATTTTACCTTATATACTACAAATTAGCGTTCCAACGTAAATCGGTCATTTATAAAAAAATTTACGCTTCAAAAAGCTTTTTAAATGATTTTTATTTTATATTTCACCGCGTTTGTATAGTAAATAGAGCTAAAGTATTATTTTTAAAGAATTATTATCACTACCAATTGAATTCCTTAGTGGTTGTTTTATAATTTAAAACAAAAAAAATAAAATAGCACATATCTGTACTGATTTTATGCCACACATTTTGATTTAAAAAAATATTCAGTTCGATTGGGTATTTTGGTCTCAAATCGAAATTTAAGTTTTGTATGGAAAAAAGCAGCGCAGCCGTTCCTCTTAATGCCTAAGTGGTGCTTCCTTTCTAAAGACAATTCGCACTCTTTTAACAGACATTCAAATGCTTCAAAACCCGATCCCAAAGCTTCAAAGGTTTTACCATTGGAAAGTCGCTGAAGAAATCTAATTAACCGTTATCATAAATTAATTGATCGAGTTATCCAAAGCGTCGGGTTTCAGCCAGACATTGAGCGTTCAAATAGTATTTTTTTTTTTTTATGTGACACCTCACAAGAGCTGCCTGTGCAGTGTACAGACTACGTACTATGTCACCACCCGGTTGGGCGGCGTTGTGAGGCGGAATAAGGTAGGGGATGTAGGAAGGGATTTGTTAATGCGGGCCAGGTTATTAGCAACAAGGGATTGTCTGTTTTTTTTTATAAAAGTTAGTATATTTATACAAATATTGTTGGATGAATGAAAATTACTTGTTAAGTTGCGCCACACCGAATAACATCAGCGACTGTCAACGTTAATTTATTATTATTTTTTATTGAATTTTTTAAATGTTTTATAGTGATTTATGTTTGGGGTGTTATGCCGTGTTGCGTTACCTTCTTCTTTAGCCAACAGACAGAATTTAGTGCGATCTGCCCCGATGTTGGGTACTGTAAGCTGTCCGAAACGTTGGCTTAAGAAGGAGGTAGCGCAACACGGCATAATACCCAAAAATAAATTACTTTAATACTTTTGGCTGTGAAAATCTCAAATCAAATATTTAAATGTTGCATTTTATTTGAGTTTCCCGACAAGCGTTATGGACTAGGTCTCATGTCCGTATCATGGGAGTCGTCACACAATAATGCAATATCTATACAATATGTAGAAACATATAAATATTGTTTCAAGTTTTTCACATTAAATCCTAAAATCGATATATCACAAGAACTAAAACGCATAAAAAGACACCAAGCAACTTCTAAGCGTTTACGCTAATCGCACAATATTTAGTTAGGAGCTAAAACACCATTGGAAACAATAAAGATTAAAGACAATATTAATAATAAAAGTCCTTTCCATTGTTAAAATGTATTCATTCGAGGTGGGGAATTATGTGCCCTTTATGAATGAGAAAAGTAGAAGCGAGAGAATGGAGCGAGAGGGAGGTGACCGATTGGGCTGGCCCGTATTGAAAACGATCCTCTCATTCACAACCATCTCCCACAGCCTCCCCCCTCCCCCGCTGCACATGGTCCATTCCGTTCACAATAATGCAATAACAGGTGCAACCAACGGATGCAGTTTACTCGAGCTATGATACGAGAGAACTAAATACAATACGCAATGCGACCAGGTAGAGAATGCGTTACTTCACAGACAAAGGTGATAGCATGCCAATTTTCTGATAAAATATTAGAAATTCGGAATAATATTCCAACTATATATATAATACGTGTTCTTTGAAGCAACATAATTTAAATATTGAAGACAATATTAGTGATTTTTAAACGAAAATCTGAAACAGAAAAATCAGAAAAGGAAACGGTCACATCTGGGACACGAACCCAGGACCCTTGTCTTTCCGGGACAATGCTCTACCAACTGCGCTAATGGGACCCTATCCTACTCGGTCACTTTTAACTGTATCATACTTCGAATAAGAACTACCAACATTGTCTTCATTTTTTCACCGCACATTTTTATTGGCAACTATCTTTATGTATGATCGCAAGATTCAACCCGAACTAAATGCAATCCAGACAGCGTCTTTTAGATAAACCTATCTTATTTTTTATTTTTAATGTGCGACATCTGTTGACTTTTCTGCAAGTCTAGAATGAATATTAATTTTTCGGAATAACTTAATTGAGTAAAACCTCAAATTGTAATATTTAAATATTGAAGACAAAATTAGTGATTTTTAAACGAAAATCTGAAACAGAAAAATCAGAAAAGGAAACGGTCACATCTGGGCCCAGATGTGACCGTTTCCTTTTCTGATTTTTCTGTTTCAGATTTTCGTTTAAAAATCACTAATATTGTCTTCAATATTTAAATATTACAATTTGAGGTTTTACTCAATTAAGTTATTCCGAAAAATTAACAACATAATTTATATACATAACATGTAACTACTCTTTAGTAAACTTATATCCAGAGGAAGTCTGAATTATGTAAATTTATATTTTACTTAGAAAGCAACAGAGGAGCAGAGAGGAGCTTGGTCTTGGCACACACTCCTTGATCATTCACATTCTTACATCGCCATCGTCGCATACATATTCTGTTATTCTAACACTTGACGTGGCCCAACTTTTGCCATGTCTTTCTCGGGCGTTCCCTACTTCTTCTACCATTAATATTTATATTTTTCTAACACTCAATTCATCGTTCATTCATTCTACACCCCAAACCATCTAAGCGTTCCTTTCTTAATCTTACTCATTACGCTTACATCACCTTGCATTCTTCGCGAATCTACATTTCTCACGCGATCATATTCATGTTGGGTTACGATCGGTTGTTTATCAGGTGTGTAGAATTAAAAAAAAGTTTATTAGTAAGACCTTAGTGTTTTAGGGTTAGTTTATATTAATAATTCAAATTACAGCAAGTAGTTTAAACTCACGTTGTCCTGAATGATAGATATTTTTATAATAATAAAACAACTCCTCGCGTCCAAATGTCAATACTTGACGAGCAATGTTTGGTTAACAACAAACAGATAACCTACCATTTAAGAAATGACTCTGCAACTTTAAATAAACAAAACATTGTTGACGATCAACACCGCAGATGTGTTTTCAATATTTAGCTGTAATAAAACAAAATACTATATACTGCGCTGTAGCAGACAGAATCTTAAAATAAAACAAACCTAAAAAGTTGATCAAATCATAATTTATACGACTGGTGGTTTCCGTTATGTAAATCAAACTTTACAATGCAACATGCAGGAGGCAATTAAACTCTGGAATGAATTGCCCAACAAATAAACTCTAATGTTTAGGACACTAGCATTTGATGCAATTAAAATTTCATAAAAAGCAACTCGTAAAAATCAAAACGCACAGTTGTATAAAATACTTAAAAATAGGACCGCGGCGTTCATTGAAGTACCAAAAAATCGTTACCTTAATTGGACAAGGTTCTAACTCACAATAAAAAAAAACCTTGAATGCAAAACAATATCAAATTTTATTATATGAATACCGCACAAGAGTCCCAACTGCTCCCAACCGTCTGGAGCCAGTGAGACTATGGCATCCCCAATTGGGGTATGTTGTGAGGCTGAAGGTTGTGCGGTGGGGAAAGGAGATGATGAAGAGGAAGGTGGGGAAGTACCTGGCTATTCAGATCTGGTCACCAAACACGGCTAAAGCCATTTCAAGCAACGTTTCAATTCCGAATGGTGACCTTGCACCAGGGTGATACTGAGAATATCGTCCACTCTGGAACGCGCCGCAAGTATACTATACATTATTTTTTATTAATAAATTGTGAAAAAACACAAATTCATCAAATAAAATTATATACGCACGACGGATTTGAACCCGCGACCTTCGGCTTGCCAGAACCTTACCCCTCGACCACAGAGGCCGTCAAAACTTTTGCTCATTTCTATAACTAAACTTATAAATAAATAAATTTTCAGAGATACGTGTGTTGTATTTTCCTAGATAATTAATTGAATGACGAAGTTCTAACATCAAAAGCCCTTAAAGATTTCATTTATTTTACAAGGTTATAACATCACTTTGAACCTTTTGCAATCGCGATTTTGTTCGTATCTGACAGTTGATCGTCGTTACGAGGTGTAGTGTAAGTAGTCACTTTCGTTGTGTAGGGTTCTATCTACGCCTTACCTGCCTACGCCTTAAGAACATAAGTGTCAATGTTTGCAAAGAAGATTTCTCATAATCTATTTAACAATTTCTGATTTTGAGGTATTTTAGTTTTAAAGGAAACATATTTTAAAGAAAAAATATTTAAATACGACGTGGCCCTATCTTGGAAAGGCATTACGGAAATGTAGTTAGAATCTTATGCAATAAATCATAATGCACTAGCTGGTTACGTATGGTTCTATCTGCACGGTATGTTCTAGAATGGTAAGTATACTTCCTATTTAAATATTTTATTTTACAATAGGTTAAACTAAAATACTTAACACAAGATTCAATCTCAAAATCAGAAATTGGTAAATAAATTACGAGAAATCGTCTTTGCAAACATTGACACCTCATATCCGCCAATCTACCAATTCAAATCGGAGTCCCGCAAGGAAGTGTCCTAGGCCCTATTCTATTCTTCATATATATAAATAATCTCTGTAACCTACCCATAACCGGAAAAGTAAAATATCTTATGCACATGACACTGTGCTTATTATTGCTCGACATAAAAATTGGAAAGGAACATTCGGCATAGCTCAAAACGACATAGGCCTTTTAAATGATTGGTTTATTGATAATCTTCTTACTCTCAATGCTGGAAAAACTAAAATGTTTTTTTTTTTTTTTATTTGCCGGTAACCCGGGCGTTTATTGACATCAATATTTGTTTACATATTATGTGCGCTACCCGACTCACTAGACAATATCTGTTCTGAGCCGGGTAGCAATATCTACCATTACATATATCAATAATAATTAAAGTGAATAAAAATACAAAGGAAATAAATAAAAATACAAAATACAGGAAAAGTTTGTTAGTTTGTCCTCTGCTACCCAATCTACTAACAATAAAAAAATAATAATTCACTCCTGTCCAAGACCTGAATCTTCCTGTAATTGCCCAAACTTGGCACAGATCACCAACATGTCCAATTATATAACGTTAAAAAATGGATCCAAGTAAATTTTCTTTGAAATAAATAAATATATGTCTCAGAATAAGGTAACGTGAAGTTAGAACCCTGTCCAACCAAAGTAACGAACTGTAGAACAAAAAATACGCACCGAATTTAATCGTAATTACATACATGATTGAACCTAGACACCAGTTTTAACTCTGTGGTTTTTGCCTCTAATCGCTACATGTGGTATCCGTCATGAGGGTTACTACATTTAAAAAAAATCATTCAAAGTATAAAATTATTCCCTACAAGGCCATCACCAAGCACGAAATATCGACTACATCATTTTGCTGTATACATAATACTATATTATAATACGCTGTATAATACTATATTATAATACGATGTATAATACTATATTATAATACGATGTATTATAATATAGTATTATGATTATGTCCAGATATAAATATTATAGATGATAAAAAACCTTCCATAAAAAATAATTTAATGATCATTTTAAATTTAAAACTTGTAGCTAAACAAAAAAAAACGTAATTACACCAAGCGATTATGCATCATAAACCAAATCAGATGACATAATACTGTATGTAGGTTCCTCGTTTTTTTCTTTGATACAAGACTAGGATACTATATGAATATACAACCCCAGCCAGGAGCACTCCTTCCCCGGAGCGACCGGTATATCAGGGGGCACTGTTTTGTTAGGACATGGAACACATGCTGTGAGGATTGAAAGGAGGTTGGAGTAATCGATCGGTATACATACTGATTACATTTGATACAAGAAAATAATAAATATACAGAGCTAAACTAAATAATGTATACACGGTGGTATACTCAATGCATATATAATAATATATAAAGTGTATTTGCGTTGAGGATAAAGTTGCAATATGCAATGGGTGTGAATTCAATAACAAGGAGTCAATGTCAGTTTCTAACTAGGCAGTGTCTAGAAACAAATCATGTGCTAGATTTCAGTTAATTATTACTCGTATATTGTTATCACTTTCGGCTCATTCTTAAGTTCAACAGAAATGTGGAACGATTTGCCGCCCTCTGTGTTTCCTCCCTCCTAAAATTTGTGTATCTTCAAGACCCACGTTCACTCCTTCCTCCCCTCAAAAATACCCTCATTAGTCGTTAAAAGCGAAGAAAAAAACTAACATATAAACTTAACCCAAGTAACCTATTTAAGCTGGTTTTTGTTTCATCACTTTTCATGACTTTAAAGGAGTGTTGAATTGTCATTTTGATGAGCTATCCGGTCACCATTTTGATCTCTGTGTGTTAGCTCGTCTAAGTTAGCTGCAAGAAATAGGAGTCTAAATCCTATCTAAAGGTATTTATTTTACGTACAGTAAAGAATTTTAGAATTGGCAATGTGTCGGTACTTATTCCAATTAGTCTGATTTTGGGGCGGTCCGGCGGACCAGCTGGCCAAAGCTCCCTGACCCACTGGCGGACTGGCGGACTGTCGGACTGGCGGACTGGCGGACTGGCGGACTGGCGGACTGGCCAGGCCACAGTGGCCAATGTGTGACAGTTCGCTGTTCCTCAAATACCACGATCATTTATTTCCAAACAGCGACGCCTAAAATAACGGACGTATATAAAAAAAATAATGTCACATGCCACAGTCGCCAATCGCCGCTCGCACTCACAGACTCACAACTCACAAACCTGGCAGCGCCTCAGAGATTAGTATTGACAACGATATTGTTTGTCTTTCATCAGTGATGCGTCTATCCACGACCACCTCGGCGCGCGGAGTTAACTAGGGTGCGCGTGCGCATCCTACCATATTTTAAATAACGGTAAATTAAATTAATTAAACAAACCGGTTTTAATTAATCAAAACTGAGCAAACTCTGAGTAAATATTGACCCTTATTGGGAGACTTAAAGAAGGATTGCAAAAATTTTACGAAGTGTTTGCTCAATACCAATAGGCCTAAAATAAACAAGACAAAATAAAACTTTGTGAGAAATAATTAACTACTATCAAATTTATTGTGAATTATTAATGTTCTAATTTACATCTCTGAATACATTACAAACTCTTTATCGCATATTTAAAAAGAATACGTTTAGCCGAAGCATGAAAATATAATAAAGTACCGCTCATGGGAATAATATCATACACTTATATTAAATTGTTAAAGGAGTTAAATTGATTAACAGTGATACAAGGACATTCAAATACATAACACAAGAATGTGCTATAAAATTAGGCTACCAAAAAAGGACTAAGCCAATACACAAAATAGTTTATTTTACAAAGAAATTTAATATTATAATGGAAACTTTAAAATCTGCGCCAATTGATAGATCCAAGCTGGGTTGTAGGAGCCATATTAATCAAAATAAAATGTAATAACGTACGTATGACAATAGTAATACATTAGAAATTTGTAATTTGAACTAATAATTGAAAACACACAAAGTTAAAAATGCTTTTTGCTGGCAATCGAGAAGAGATCTACAAAACAAAATATTCCACAGATTAAGATACAATTAGAGATTCGACGTACGCCGAGTTTTTATTGAAATAAAATTATTATAACTAACTTTTAAAGGAAAGATTTTAGATGACCGATATTAATGTTTCGGTTGCGGTATTTATCGCCAATGTATAAAACCTGGGTTTACTACCGGTATGTAAATACCGGTTTGCAAACCCTAGTTTCTAGTGTCGGCTGCCGTCTGTCAAGATAAGCCAAAGGATCACTCGGACAGCTCAATTAAGTACGCCGTAGTGAAACTCTCTCTTATCTCCAGAGATAACCGGGAGACGTATTCCGTAGAGAACACGAGACGAGGCAGCTAAACAACTCCTCGGATTACGCAATAATTCATGCATAATAAAACGTATCACTTCTTATGATAATCAACTCGGCCATTTCACATACAAGATTGAAATAAATTGTATCCGACTCTTGCTCAGTGAATGACAATACATTGAGTTACAGTGATTCTATTAGTGATATTTGATATTCCATTAGTACATTAAATATTTAAGAAATATATTTGTACAGCGCCCTTGAGGTGATTTCTCACGAAAACGGCGCTATATAAATTAGCCAAATATTATTATTATTATTATTACAGATCTGTGTCAAGTCCGGAGGTGATCGAGAAACTGTTGACATTTCGCAACTAAGATATTAGTGATTCACCATCAAATGCTGAGATATTTCGGCGAATTATTACAAAAAAAAACTGAAATGGACTTTGCTCCGCTGAACGAGCTTGAGCCGAATCGACTATCGACTGCCCATCAGGAATAATGGCTCAGTTTTAGGTCATATTTGGGGCTTTTGGGGAATACAATCGAACTGTGTAATCACTTGAGAAGTGATTGAGAAATAATAACAACACGAGAGGAATTCAAATATTTATGTACCTCTCTCCACTTCAGTATAAATTTCCGTAAATCTAAAAATTGACTCACAAATTTGAATGTTTCAGTGTGCGGAGAATGCTTTGCATACGGTACAGAACGAGCGGTGACTTGATATCTGAATGAGATTATCAGTTCATTTTACTTCATTTGATTTCAACGGGGAATTGATTTTTATTTATTTATTCTACAATTTGATTGCATATTGATAAGCTGTTGTCTGGAGGCAATTTCATCCGACCAATATTGATTAGCAGTAAAAATAGTAAACACCTATTAAGTTTTACATGGAATTCATTTATTTTTTGTATAAATAATCAATCTTTCGAAATTAAGAATACATTTTTTGAAGTATTTAATTCAATGTAACAAAATGAAAAGATTACTCATGAAAGCAGCCTAGGGACGCATAATTTCTTCGAAGAAATGTATTTAAGGCAAAAGTTTGCTAACGCAATTATTATTTATTATAAACCAAAAACCAATAAAGGAATAATCAATTTATCAGTGCGACTTTGAAGTTTAATAATAATTAAGGACATCACAGATGTGACATTAATAAATACGTCATCGCATTATATAAATACGAACCTATTATTTTCCGGGCGCCTGAATTGGCCGAGAGATGTGAAAATGGCAAGAATAGAAGTCAGTGCCAAATGCGTTGTCAGATGCTATCTTTATGACAAAAAACGAAAAAAAACTTACATTTTCAAAAAAAATTAGATTCATTACCCAATTTTGAAATATTTAAATTGTTTTACGACCAAAATATAAAAAAAACTCGTAAATCTACCAGGTAAGATTGTATAATAAGCAAAACATGTTTCTTTATAAAACAGAATAGCTCTCATCTAGCTAGAATAACTCCTGGATGACCCAATGCTCCAAAATCCTCCAAAGAAACGGCCTAGATGAAAGCGACACTCAGAACCGAAGAAGCTATAACCTGAGAACGAAAAGAGCCGACCCCAACAGCCTACCTAGGCAATGAGTTGGGATAGTGCTAGGAAGAAGAAGAAGAAGAATAGCTCTCATACCAGGCATCGTCCGTATATTGTTACCAGTTCCAGTTACCTTTATCGTATCCTTAACACTTGACCTTAGTTAGACCATGTTGTGATTGTTTTGTGGAATTATTTTCACCTGTCAGCGCATTAAAAAACAAACATTTTGCTCTGCTCGTGTCATAGACATAACCATGAGATAATCAATCTCCATCACATCGAGGTCGGTCCTAGTGATTTGTTCAAAAGTCGGAAATGTAGAAACTTTTGCGATATTAAAATTTCTGAAAATCTTAAACGAAAGTATAAAAGATCCTCGAAATGGATTCCACATTTTAGCTGAAATTCGTAGAAGAACGTTCTGTTAAAATATGAAATCACCAGTGTTCCGAGAGTCGTTAATAGGACAGGCAAGGAGACCAGAATGGCAATTAGAATAACTATTATCTAACAAGGATATTCACAGACATAGATAGCACAATGACGTGAAAAAAATATCATTACGCAATAGAGTTTATTATATTATACAAGGGATGAAACATAAAGCGCTGCCCGCGACAATAACAATCAAATAAATTGTAAAAACCACATTAAGCAAGATTTTTTTTTTATATTTAAGTAAGTGTAAGTAATTATAATAGTAATTTGTAAACTAATGTACAAATAAGCACTCTAACGATTTTCGGCATATTATGATGGCAAGTTTGCAAAACGTGTTGAGCGATCGTTTGCCAAATTTATCTACAATTCGTAAGACATTATTTAAACAAATGTTTAAACCTTCCCGCGATCTGCACTTTGCGTTAGTAGAAAGCTTATGTTTTTCCCATTTTATGTTTTTTTTGTGGTAAATGTATTAAATATCCGAATTAAGTGCATTCAATTTTGGTAGTCCGCGGACCCAAATTCTATAAAATATTTGTTTATACAAAATTTTCGAACAGCTGTTTAAGAATAAAAATTGGCTCTTCTAATATATATTTGCATTATATTATTAAGTACACCATAGATAAAATGCAGAAATAGAAAATATTTAATGTAGACCCAAAGAAGTATCACGTACGGCAATTTCAAGGGAACTAACACGCAGAATTCGCGTGTTTATAATGTTTATAAATCCTTAAAATATGGAAATTAACGGTAAAATGCAGGTGGATTTATTGGCTTTAAATCACTTTACTCAGTTTATATGTGTCCTTATTAAAATTCGAATGTACGATTTTTTTAATGAGAGCAGGAAATTTCCAAATCGAACGCTCGGAAATCCCGGTCGCTGGACTCGTATTTCAATTTTAAGTCGATCGCTTGAGTGGATCAAAAATAAAATGAATCAAAAAATATTATAGTGTGGATTCCTCTTCCAAATGCTTCAATTGTGGTGTATTATCATTAGTAGGTACCAAATTATGGTAGGCGACAAACTAATTGGGGATGTTAATTAATGATGAAGGGGGTAGCTGAGATCCTTTTAAAGGATTACGAGGTATAATATTATTAATTCAAGTAAATCGAGACGGGCCCACGCGCTGATTAAATAGAAGACGTACAAAATAATAATAATTTAATTGAAAGTGTGAGATAACAAGCGCGGTGTTGACTTGTAATTTTCCAGTAGCTGCTTTTCATCTCCGGCGCATCTCCTAGTGCCGAGCGTCTCTAGTCTCTAGTCTCTAGCGGAGAGATAGGCGTTGGGCGGCGTTGGGCGGTGCGGCGCTCGGGAGTTAGCCCACATCACGGGGAGTAATGGCCCGCCCAAGGCCCAGAGGGTAGCGCCCGCTCGAATGTCACCCTGGCAGCGGCAACGGCAGGCATCAGGCAGGCGGCAGGCGGCAAGGCGGCAGGCGGCAGGAGGCGCCCAGGCAGCCCCGCGCAACCTACCAACGGGCACGCCACTGACTTCAAATAGTTACACCACTGATCGATACAACTCCAAAATAGAGAGCGAAATATTTTTGTTTGTGTAAGATGAATCACCGTGGGTGTTAAATTGACATATTTCAGAAGGGAAGATGCTGTGAAAGATAAAGATCAGGTGGTGACAGCATCATACTAAGAATAATTTTGAGAAATTATCACCTTAAAGACTGTTTAAATACTTGACAATAAATTATTATAAAGGATAATTATTGTACTGAAATGCTGATACGATGTGGCGTAGTGCGCCACACCGGAAATCGGAAGGCTGCGGATTTTATTCCCGTCAGCGGCATTTATTTTTTCAATATGGGTGTTACAAGCTAATAATTATTGTTTATAATAATTTGTTATCCTTTGCGCTTTGCATAAAAATTGCATTTAAAAATAATAGATACTAGAAAAAGAATTTAAATATAGTGACTACCCGGCATTGCCGAGTTTGGACACTCGTTTTGCTATAACGCTTGGTCTTCTTTTTAGACAGTCAAACCGACTCAAAATTCATGACTAAAATGACGTTCCAAGCTGAAAGTCGTTGCGTTGACCTATACATTCGGTGAAAGGCTATGTAAGTTTAATCTCACAACTTAAGTCGCCGCGTTGACCTTATACATTTAGTGAAAGGCTGTTTAAGTTTAATCTCAATACTTAAATCGTTGCGTTGACCATTCATTGAAAGGCTGTGTAAGTTTAATCTCACAACTTAAGTCGTCGCGTTGACCTATACACTCAATGAAAGGCTGGGTAAGTTTAATCACCACTTAATAGCTTTGGATACTACGTATAAAATATACGTAGCTATTCATTTATAGATTGAATCAGAGTATTTACTAAATTCTTACAAAAAGCGCTGAAAATCATGCGGTAAAAGATTTAGATTTAATTGTTTAATTATTTATACATTTGGTTTTCCAGAAGATCCTGATAACGTGGCCGGAAATAAACCTAAATAGGAAATGGATATCTTACACCTACATGTTTGAGAGGACAAAATATATAAGGATCAAGGAGCCTCGAAATGATTTTACACAAAAACGGCGCAACACAAATTATCCAATTATTATTATTAAGGAAATATGGCACTTAAATAGCAGGAGTGTTTAATGGTAGAGCAGATTGTTAATTAGTCACTACATTTTATTGCAAAGACTAAAGGGTAAGAAAAGACTTTGATGAAAGATAATTTGACAAAGAAAATGAGTTCTTGTATAATTAAAAGTATTAGGTGTGGGCTTAAACGAAATAGAAGGTAAATCAGACCAAATTCCTAAGCTATTTTTGTATACATACGCGAGCCGAACTGTCGAGATGAATCTCAACTTATTGGAAAAGAACGAAGCAACCGCAAATGGCGGAAAACGCCGCTTGCAGTTGCTTCGTTCTTTTCCCGTAATTCGTATCTCGGTTCGCGTATCGGCTCGCTTTTCGGTTCGCAAATGTATACGTAACATAATATGACCCATTTTTACCAGTAACTAAATACCGGTCTCCGTAACGATACGGTCCACAAGTATACGTATTTCACTGCGGGAAAGAAAAAAACATTTTTTTAATTATGTAGGCTCAACATTTAGCTACAAAAAATAAGTAGCATTATAACTCCATTGAATGTTAACAGACCGATTGTCATCTCTAGTGCACAGATGGAATGAGCCTGTTCTACAGGTATTTTAATTGATCCTGCTTTAAGGAGCTAGCAGCACTGATCCTCGGTGCACCGGTGAACATGTTTGAAACGGTTCCATGATAAATCAACACAGTGACAATTCAACGCACTTTTAAAAAGTGATATAAAGTCATTAGAAACGATGAAAAAAAAAAAAATTTTTAACGTAACCTAACCTACTTAACCCAGTTAATAAAGTTTTTGTTTCATCACTTTCCATGACTTTATATAACTTTTTAAAGATGTGATGAATTATAATTGTGATGATTTATCCGGTCACCGTTTGAAACACGACGTAAAACTCTACCAGAACACCAGTTCACAGTTGATATTGTCTTCGTGAGAACGGGCTGCTTCTTAGACTCGTTTTGTGTAAGACGGTTGTCATGTTTTTTTAACAGGAATGCGAATAATTTGCAATATTTGATATCAGTAAGTTTTCTACGTATGTAAAAATAGTAATAATAATAAATAAATAAAATAATGACCTAATTACAATGTAATATAGGAAGTCGACTGAATTACGGAGAAGGAGCTAAGCAAGAGCGAGAGGGATGGGGCATTACTCGGAATATTCAAATTCTTATGAAGCAATGCCAGACGTAGAAAAAGGAACATAATGAAAATTTTCATTATTACTACGATCTCCTCTCGAACGGAAACAAAAAAAAACTCTTGAAGAATTCAATATTACCATCGATGCTTTTAAAATTTCGAGGTTCCGTTCCATCGATGAAAATTGCTACAGGAGACAAATTAAGAATTGCGTTTTACAAAAAAAAAAAAATTCAAAATGGAGGAAACATGTATAAATAGAGTTAAAGGGATGGGAATCGAATATATTTATTGAGTACGTACTATTCTAAAGGTGCATGTATATAGCAGGAAATGACTTAACAATATAATTAACACATTTCATAAAAACTATTCTGTTGCATCCGAGAGCCTAAAGTAGAAACAATGGTCAAATAAAGCTGCGGCAGCATTACTTTTCTGTATCATGAGCCCACCCTCTCCGTTTGCAGTTGCCAAATAACGAATTTGATCCGCCAATCTCGTTCGCAACCAATAATGCCCTCCAGCAATTTTGTGAAGGGAATTTAAAAAAATTAAATGATGAAATTGAAATTACTAAATACTTGGAGTAGCAGACGGGACAAGTTTAGCACTTTAAATAATCGCGAACATTCTCTCTTGCGCAGTTCATTGCATTATTAGTATTCGCTAAAATGAGACAAATAAAATTATTATTACGTAGGTAAAAATGTTCACCCAAACAACACAAATTCCAGCTATGTGCGTTTTTGCATGTCAAAATTTTAAATGGCACGTCTCGTATGAACTCGAACAATTTGGCTAAAGAGCGGACCAACATTTTGTCATGTGACACTAATGCTGGACATAGTCGAGTAAAAAAAAAAACTAGCGTTGTCACGGTGAAAAATCGCTTGCATGATTGAATGACTGTTCGTTGTGTTCAATGTACCTACCCAGAACGGTGGTGAAATGTCGCCGACACGCGACAGTGTAATACTTCACTCACTCCATCTCAAACAGACAGCAAAGAGACTTTGGATAATATTTAATGGGAGGCACCCGAATGTGTACATTGAAATGCTTCTTATCTCTTTTCAGCCAGAATTTGCACGCAAATAACACGCGGAGAATAAATAAACATGTGTGGGATATAGAGAAAAGCTTCGGAAACGGTGATTGCCCCAGCTTAAAATACTCCGTAACCAGTTTGTTGTTCCAATGCAGGAGGTGTGATGTGTTCTGATCGTAAAGCTGCAGGATTATCTTAGAATTATACTCTCTAAACTTCCCGAGGATCCGGCGAGATTGAAAATCTGAGGTTAGTAAATGTCGCAACGGTCATTATTTACAACAACTAAATTTTATAACCAAAACTCTGCATCAGACTATTTTTAGTGCTCGGGTATAAAAATAGTATAGAGTAATTTTGTATTATAAGATTCGCTAAATTTGGTTACATGACTAATAGTCAGAGCATTCTTGTCCAAGTTTTACTGGAGACCTTGGATGGTTAATGACACTTTTACGACCCTCATATTACACTACCGCACGATAATGACTTGCGATAAAAAATGCTTGTGATTAACACAAGCGTTCCCATTTTTTTGATGAGATGTGAGATCAATTATTTAACATAAACTCCACACATCTTTGGGGATGCTGTCTGGAGGATCTTTTTGAGAAGAGGAGGGGTCTTGAAGAGACCCAAGTAGTATGAGGCAGGAAACAGAGGCCGACGAATCGTTTTATAGATGAACTGTCGAATTCAAGAACATGTCGTAGAAATAACCCGTCTTCATGTGATAAATGTCAACCGTAGGCGTGCGTTTTTAATTTAATTTTATTTAAGTTAATTGCAGAAACAAACAGATGTACCTACAGTTTTTTTTTAAATAATTACATGTTACATGGTTGTAAGAACTAGTAAAGTTACATAAATTACATACAGTATAAACATAAATAAAAAATAAAAAACATAAATTGGAATTGACAAAAAATCAAATGTAAACATAATAAAGAACGCGTTAGACGAGTTTCTCGACTACGAACCGGTGCTGAAGAGATCATTGATGCTAGTTCCTCCGAGCATCTTCCATTGAAATACCGGTAGAACAATGACAGCATTCTCACCTGACGTCTGTGCTCTAAAGCAGTGCTCCGCAACCGGTGTGCCGTGGCACACTGGTGTGCCGTGAGCCGGACACAGGTGTGCCGCGGTCAAATTCAATGAATTTGACATTTTACAATTTATCATTAATCATTACGTATTTAATACACAATGACAAAATATTTTTCATAATATTGTCTATTTTTGATTGTCTGCCGATACTGTTAAAAGACGTATTCGCAATATATTAGGAACACTGATTAGAAAACTGTTATTGGCTGAAAATTTTGCGCTTCAGATCGATGAAACAACCGATATTAAAAATAAAGCACAGTTTATAGCTATTGTACGTTTCGTTAACGAGGACTTTATTAAAGAACATTATTTATTTTGTAAGGAGTTTCAAAACGAACTACCGGTGAAAAAAAAAATTTCAAGTAACCGATGATTTCTTCAAAATATGTAATATTAAATGGAGCAATTGCATTGCTGTTTGCACGGATGGCGCTGTGGCAATGACGGGTAGTAAAAAGGGTTTTGTCTCTTGTGTAAAACAAAAAAATCCAACGTTACAATTTACACACTGCTGCATACATCGCGAAGCATTGATAGTCAAAAATTTACCGGAGGAACTTTTGAACACGATGAATGAATGCATTAAAATCGTAAACATAATTAAATCAAGAGCCCTAAACTAGCGAATCTTTGGAATACTCTGTGCAGAAATGGAAGTCGAATATGAATCCTTATTGTTTTATATTGAAATTCGTTGGCTATCCCGAAACAAAGTTTTGGCTAGATTGTTTGAGCTTCGTCACGAGGTGCGTGAGTTTCTTTAAAATAAAATACGCCCGAACTATATCAGCACCTCGATGATAATTACTGGATAGCCAAACTTGCATACATGGCTGATATATTCGAGCATTTGAATGAACTTAATAACGAACTATGGCAGAAAGAGTTGCAAAAAGGATGTTTGGAAATGCAACAAAGGACCTACCATAGTATAATTGAAAACAAACAATTAACTGTGGATCTGGCCCAACAACATTTAAGTATGCTTCAGCAGAAATTTGGTCAGTATTTTTATTCCATTAATACGGAACAATACGATTGGATTCGAAATCCTTTTGCAACAAATGCAATAAATTCTACAGAAGCACTGCCTCTGCAAATTCGAGAGGAATTTACAGATTTAAATAATGACATGACATTAAAACTTCACCTCTCCGAAGATCCATTAGATATTTTCTGGATTTACGTTAAAAAAGAATATCCTCGCATTTCCGTCAAAGCATTCCATATTCAACGACATATTTATGTGAGCAAAGTTTTTCAACGCTTGTATTAATTAAAAATGATAATCGGTCATGCTTAAAAGGTCTTGACCAAGAACTTTGGGGTGCGCTGTCAATAATCGAGCCGAATATAAAACTTTTGTGTTCATTGAAACAAGCGCAGGATAATTTAACAATTAATCGCTCATTAATTTATTATTATTTTATAATAATAATTAAGATTGCGTAAAAATAAATATGTTATAGTTATATGTATGTATGTACAAATTTCAAATAAAAAACAAGAAATTAATTTAATACCTATATATTTTAGCTTTCGGTGTGCCACGGAATTCTAGGAAGAAATTTGGTGTGTCGTAGGGGAGAAAAGGTTGCGGAGCACTGTCTAAAGATTGCAATCCGTTGGTCAAGATGGGAAATCCATAACGCGTTATTTTTTAATCATTATGAAATAGAACTTTTAATAAGTGGGAGATAAATTCAACAATCAATATATTACAAGACTTTAATCCGCCTACCTCGATCCAGCTTAAGTCAAATTAACGAAAAATAAAAGTCAAATGAACTAATTCACATAATTTCATATTGAATTATTTTAAGCGTGACAGCCGTTTCGCCCTTCGAGGCTCAACATCAATCTGTGGCTTAACTACATTAGGTCGACTAATCTCTAAATAATATAAAACAAAGTCACTACCCGCGTCTGTCTGTTTGTGCGCTTAGTTCTTTTAAACTACGTAACGGATTTTGATAATAATTATAACAATATTATAATATTTTGATATTAACAGCGAACCCTTGAGTATAATGTGCCTAAAATATATAATATGCTACCTGGTAATATTAAGAAATGCGAATTTCCAAATAGAGTCAGATATTTGCTGAAAACATGGCTACTAAGTAGAAATAATTTGTATTAGGCGATTTAATGTGTAAGTTTATTGTTATTGTATAAATTAAGGTCTAAGTTGTAATCTGTAAAAAGTTGTAATAAAAATCCTGTTTGACAAACTACTTAACTGTAGTTTAACGGGATATATATGAAAAAATAAATAAATAGGGTTTTCAATATCATTAGAGAATTTGTTCCGGAAGGTTTATATATGTATATTTTAGTTATATAAAGTATTGAAAACTCGATGTTTGATAATCAAGTCCTAAAAAAATATTTTCAAGCGCTTACATTGCTAATGCTGGCTAAATCTTATGAGATATATCAAAATAATGAACAGAAAAAAAACCTAGATAAAAGTACGCAACGGTATATGTCTATCTTCTAGGATAACCCCTGGCAACGCCTTGTACATTTCAGCTATTATTGTAATAAGCATTAATTATAATAATAATCAGATAATTTATGTAGCGCCGTTTTTGCGAATAATCAATCACCTCAAGGGTGCTTATTAAGTATTTATTGGTGTTGTCCTCATATCATCTGTTGTGAACGGAAATTAATAAATAAAAAAGTAATTTATAGGTAATTCTTACATGCTTGCATTCATTAATTCATTGTAATTATAATTTAATCGATATGAAAAAAAAACAGTAATTTAGAAAGGGATATTGCGCAAATTACATCCGATTCTGTTCTGAGCCAGATAATAATCATACGAAAGGCAATTTGTTGCAAGGTGCGATTAGCAGCATCCGTTAGATAGGTTTGTTTCAAGTAATGGACGACGTACGGTATTTGTTAAACGGAAAATGTTTGAAAATAATGACCATAAAATCACGTATTATTATAAAATCACGCGAGATATATTGTTCATTCGAAAATTTTAAGTTAACCCTTAAATGCATGATTTATTAATTTTTCTGGAAAAAAATATATTTTGTAGATATTTACATGCATATGCAAGGAATTTATTTTTTTGTAATTTTTTATTGATATTTGATTAAAAAAAAATTGTTGCAGATTTACAACACCATGTATTTAATAAAAAATAATATGAACAATTTACGTATGAAAAAAAAATAAAAAAAACCTAAAAAAAACTAATAAGTGTACCGGAAAAATAGAGTTATTACATATAAGTATTGTATTATTGTATCTATTTACCTAAGAAAATCAAAATAATAACAGCAAAACAAAACTGTAATTCTAACCTCCAACCAATTTTCGAGAATCTTCACATTCGCGAAAGAAAAAAAAGGTGATGCCACTCGATAAAATATGTGACCATTGGTATCAAAACTGGTCAACTCCACTTTAGGTGAATTTTCAGGAAACACCAAAACAAGTGCTGGATTTGACTATTTTTCATACCACAGCCGCTTTTTAAACCGGTTTCTCTTACAAAATATGCGGATATGACTGCTTTTGAAAAATAAGAACTGTTCTTTTGTTAATAATGAACACAGTTCAATACTTAGTTTATTTTTTTTAATTTTGGATCTGACCAGTTTTGATACCAAACAACTCATATATTACCGTGAACTTGATAATTCTAAAACGGCATGCATTAAGTATACACCAAAGAGTTAAAGGTGGTTTGAACGGAATGTTGCAGTTTTGCAACAGTATGCATTTAAGGGTTAAATATAGCAGTGATATACATAAAAGCAAACTGTCCGAATCACTTGATGCAACGAATATAGATAATCATTTTCACAGTTTTGAGATTTTTTTTGTTTACATTGCAGTACATACATCGAACAAATAATATCGATCAGTACCTATGTATAATATAAACAATATTATATATAATATTATTATATGATAGCTGACATGTTGCCGGCGTTGTTGGCGGTTAACCTTAACTTTTCTTTAGGCCTTTTTAAGATATACAATTCCGTAATACATTATTTTGATGTATCTCATAAGGTTTAATCAGCGTTATCAATGTAAGCGCCCGTGAATTTTTTTCACGATTTGATTACAGAACATCGACCTTTCTTTACTTTCTATAAATATAACATGCATGTATCATAAATATAAACCTACCGGAAGAGATTCTTTAAATAATAAACATCCGTTGCTTAGTTTAGAAGAACTAAGCGCACAAACAGACAGACGTGGAAAGCAACTTTGTTTTATACTACTTAAAGATAATTAACGGAACTTATTTGGTTTATCATAATACATTCATTTTACAATCATATCTTATAAATAACTGTTTGATTCGTAAACATAGTACCTTTTTGTACTGATTACATTCGCTAAATACAGGTAAAACATTTTAAAGAGACATTGCTTGTGTAATACTGTACTGGGTGGATCTAAAAATAATATCCTTACATTTTAATTTTGTATTTGTTATGAAGCTGAAAATGAAACAAAATAAAAGAACTTTGTCGAATTGAATCGCGAGTCTAAGATTAAACGGAATCAATAAATGTCGCTTCGCACCCAGTATCTTTGGGCACTTGCGGGGTAAGAGGGGACTGAGTTCTAGTTCGAAAGACTTTTTAGAAACTTTAGATACTATCGGTGTGCAAAAATAAATTCAAACGTGTCCTCTTTAAAATTATTTGTATGTATTTTAGCTTAAGAACATCCTTAAGCCGCTGAGTAATGCTAGTCCGCATAAGAGCAATATACTACTTACTAAAAGAATCACTTGACACACGTTAAACGGTGTTTTTGTTACACATTGTATAAAGACGGTAAAAGTTTAGATTCGAGTTGGTACTTATAAAAAATATCTTTTACTGTGCTCCGAAAGAACTGACAACGTCGCATTTCAGCGGACTGACACATGAAATTCCCATCTTAATAGTGTAAGGTTATTTCAAAAAGGTTATGTTTTAATTGACTGTTATCGCGTAAATTTAAAAAGAATTTGGTGAAATTGGTGTTTTTTAATAATATAAATGTTTTATGTACCTACGAGTATTAATCATAGATATTAAAGTTTGTATTGCGCTAATAATGAATTCAAAATATTATAAAAAGTGGGGTGACAGTTTTCTTGAAGATTCCCTAAATAAAAGAAATGTGTTTTCAAAATTTCGCATTCTATACAATTTTTCGAGTTAAAAAAGTGTGTTTTTTTAGACTTTTCCATGTTTGAAATTAAAATATTCCAATTTATAAATATCAAACCATACTTCAAATACAAAAATCTAAGAGATAATTTTATCTACTTTCTTAAAATGGTATTTGTTTTTACGATTTTCAAGAAGTAGAAACAATAGCACATTTAAAATACCTTGGAAATGTTCCGATATTTCAAGTTTATACAACAGATAAACAATCAACTTAATAGCCACATGTAAACAATGAATATATATTTTCATGAACGGTCGTTTATCAATTGAATGAATTTTTCACTACGTTTCTAGTAAGTCTGTCAGAATATATAGGTGGGCTTGGCCCTTTTCACCATATCGCTCGCCATACATTCCGATTGGGAAACAGGCCAAGATTATGAGAGTATAGCGCTAACGTGCGATTAGGAGAATATTCATAGAAATACATTTACCGAATAAAGAACATAAATAATTAAAAAATGTATATAAACAGAAAAATGTATTTATCTTAGAGTATCAGAAATACATTTTAAATTTTTCACCGATTTATTATTTATATATTCGATTCCGTCATAATACTTTGCAATATTTAGTATTAGGTCACCAGTCACTAGTGTGGAGGGCAGTTGAAAGTATGTTTTTTTATTTATTTTTTTTACAGTATTACCGCACAAGAGTCCCAACTGCTCCCGTCTGGAGCCAGTGAGACTATGGCATCCCCAATCGGGGTATGATGTGAGGCTGAGGGTATTGGGGAGGGGAGGGAGATGGGGAAGAGGAAGGTGGGGAAGTACCTGGCTATTCAGATCTGGTCACCAAACACGGCTAAAGCCATTTCAAGCAACGTTTCAATTCTGAATGGTGGTCTTACACCAGGGCGATACTGAGAGTATCTTCCACTCTGGAACGTGCCGCAAATATACTATATATTATTTTAATTAATTAATTGTGAAATAACACAAATTAATCAAATAAAATTTATTTGCGCACGCCGGGTTCGAACCCGCGACCTTCGGATCTGTAGTCAAAAGCGTATACCACTAGACCACGCCGGCCGTCTGAATGAGGAATGTAACGAATGAGGAGGCCTCAAAAGGCAGTTGGTGGCCATTTTCAGTCACTCGGGGCTGATTTACAAAATCAAATATTATTAAAGGTAGTAAGCAGTAGGCACTATGAGCTGTTAGCTGGGAGGGGTCGGTAGGGCAGGTCGGGTAATGGTAGGTAGGTAGGTTGGTTGGATCGTCTGTTTGTCTTCAGGTCCGATCCTTACTATTTGCTAAAGTTTGTTTGTTTGCTCATTGAGCAGTGGTGGGTAGCGGGTAGGTAGTACTAGGCAGTAGGCAGAGTGGAGAGGCGTGTGACGCAATGCGCAGAGCGGGGCTCGCTGGCGGGCTGGTTGAGGACCGGGGGTATCGATCCCGGAGTCTCAGACGCCGGCGGCTCTGTGGGGCAGGTCGCGCTAGGGTCAAGGTCGCAGACACGCACTACCGTCCTCACACCCCACACCCCACACCCGCCCTTCCTACATCCACCTGGGCACGGATCCCATCAGCCAGAAAATATCACTTATTTATATAACCGTAATATTTCATTCGCCATATTAAGCTTGCGGGGGTTGGATCAGCCACATTTAGCGAGGGTTACTGCGACAGAGTTCCACCCACAAAAAGGTAGTTCCGTAATATTGACGGCTAAAATTTTGAATCCTATTTTATCTCTACGCAAATTGAATAGTTTTAAAAGGAACAACTCCTTAATTACAGGTCGAATTGAAGAGAATGAATCTCATGTTTTCCAAAAATTGCTGGTATGGTTTATTTTATAATTGCTATTCAATTATCATTATAGCAGAGATTTTACTTATAAAAGACAATTAAAATAATTTTCTGTTAAAAATTATATTATAGGTGCACGGAGAGAATTCTCTTTTTGCCCTCACGATAAATTCACAGGCCTTATTAATAAAACATCAATTTAAGAATCTTTTATCGATTTGCCTTTAATATATCATAACGGTACAAAGAATTAATTGTAAAGCAAAAATATTCGTTTTCAAGAACACGTGTTCCGATATCATGATAAATAATATTCGTAATTTACTAAAAGTTTATCAGGGATTATTACCAATGATTTGAAGAGATAATAATAGTTGGTTTGATGATTGATAGAGCAGCCCGCATCTCTTAAGAAGGTGTCAAATTATTTATTAGATAAATGGAACATGAATGTATCCCCGAAACACACTGACAATAATTATTAGCAAAGATCTTTTCTCTTCATATGTTAACTTAAAACTAAAGTAGAACCTTTGGAACCTCATAAATTTGTAAAATAATGGGTTATTCCGTTCTTTTTTACAGTTTATTTCTATTTCATAACTTTAAAACTTACAACCTTTTAAAAATAAGGTCGCTATTTGGTACGAGGACCAGGTGATGTCTATCTGATGCTATCGAATTGTGATAAATTGGGCTTTCATTGCCACATTCTGAAATGATCGACAAAGCAGATGACGCATTTCCCAACTATTGGGGTTTACAAATTCTGGGAAGGGTAATGGTCGGGTATCCCAATTTATCATATTAATAATTCTATTTCAAAAAGGTTTTCTAAAATTCTTCAAGCTAGCAGGAATCTGTAAATGCCGACTATAATTTAATTTCCAGAATACGTACCGACGGGTAACCATAGATGCTCAAATATACAGTAAAATAGTTCGGAAAGTAATTTATTGACTGAGTGTAGCGAAGTCCTGTTTTAAGTCGATCGTTTTATATTTCGTTTGTTTGTTACGTTTCCGTTTCAAGATGGTGGCCGTTTTATTGGTTCAAAGAATTGTCATTGATGTTTCTTTGGACGAATTTTATAATTACTTCTTTGAAAAAAAAAATATATTATGGTTATATATGTTGATGGTAATGGTAAAAAATATATGTTAATGGTTTATGATTATAGGTAGTCATTTAAGTACCTACTAACAAATTTAATGATTTTAGGGGAAATTTTGGTATTAATTTATTAAACAAGAGATAATTAGAAACTTAATTTTTAGACGGAAGGACTACTGTTTACATTACTACTATTTAAGTTAATTTGAGATAGTTTCATCTTATAATTGGCATCTTGGCAGTTATAATCTCAGTAAGAAAATTTACAACACTTGTTTCAGGAGTTCATAACCTTTGATTCAATTATTATATTTTTAATAAAGTAGAGATCTCCCGGGAAAAAGACGTAGGTGGTAACAGAAATATCAACGTTTTCCAAGTATTTAAATGGAATTTCGTCAAAACAGATTTTTTTTATCCTTTTAAAGTGGGTCCAATGGTCTGGAAAAAAATAAGTTCATGGTTATTGTATTTGAAAATGATTAGGTAGTTCGAAGGTAAAATGTGATACATAAATAAAATTTTCTCGTGAAATATATTATATAATAAAATATTATATATTACCAACTAAATTCTTAACCCCTCAGGCATCTGGCATAGTCAGAAATAAGGTGGTAGTATTTCCGCTTTGCAATAAAAGCCAAATAAATGAATATATGTGATACTTAGGAATGTATTAGAAAACTATAAACTGTTTTCGAAATGTGATGAATAAGCTTTTAAATTTTATTATTAGAAATAAGCATAAAATGATTGAAATATAATTCTTTTAATGCTAACATATATATTTTTTTAAATGGTTCACTTTACGTTTTTGCAACTAAAATTACGGACAACGAAAAAAAAACACAATTAAATAGACTAATGTATTCATATAAAAATAATTTCAAAAATTGTTTCATAGAGGTGGATATTTTAATTGTTCTGTGGTTGGTCTAGATTTGAATATAAAGGGTGGTGTTTTCCCTTTCTAATGTTTGGATCATCATGACAAAAAGGGCGATACAACGACTTCTATGAGACCATATGAGCTGTTTGCAAAAGCGAACAAATTCGTCTAAGGGGTTAATTATATAAAGTAAACTATGTAAAAAAAACACTTTTTTTGCATTTATTGATTACTTATACCTATAATATGTTCATGAAATTTTTGGACGGTAAAAAATGAGACTTTTTAATGGATTAATAAAACACTTTTTAACTTTGTTTCCGGACCGGTTTCATTTGACTAATAATAAAATGGAAGAAAGTCACAAAATTATTTTAATCTTAAAATGGAATTATACAAATATGGATTTAAGATAACAAAAATAGAAATTATTAAAAAATGAATGGCGTTCTAAACATAAGTTGACATATTAAAAACGAGAAAAATACAAATCAAATATAGAAAACATGAATAACATTTCATTTGAAAATTCTCGCAAAAGCGATGCATTTTTGTGGGTACCCAAATAAACAAAGTCCCTACAAAAGTCCCAAATAAGCACCCCAAATTAAAATGTAAGTAAATGAATCTTCCGACGATTCGACAAGATGATGTCATCTGCAGGGGCCAATAAGAGAGAGGAAAAGAAAGTGCTAAAAAACATCACGTGAGCAAAAAATATGACGGAGAAAAATGATTTAAGAAGAAAACTCGCTCTAAAGGGCCATAAAGAGCGCTAAAAAAGACGACACAAATTGCCAGAGCGAAACATACAAGATTGCGTGTAATGAGAAAATAAATTTAACGTGAATGTTTTTTTAACGTAAAGCAGTATGTAATTAGAAAACGATGGGATGCGCCACATCTATACATCGGTTGTAATTACAAAATAATAGTGCCTGTGACGCGTAGTCTGGAAACGGCCGCGCCGCGAACCTCTCGGCTGGGGACATCACTCCCGCCCCGGGGTTGAACAACTGATATTACAAAATGGTTGCCTCCTCTGCTCCTCTTCTCTCCCCCGGCTACAAAAGGCGGGTGGGATGGAGGTACGAAGTATCGAGAAGCGATTTAAAATAATTCCAATCCTTGTAAAAATGGATCGTTTCGAAGGAAATGTGGGCAATACACAATCAATTTGTAGCATTTCTGCCATTTGTTCAACTGGAGAGCAACGACCTGTCAGCTATGTACATCATTTTCACGATCACGTGGAAGATCTCAAGATAAAAACCGCTAAATTCCGGTAGAAATAAATATAGGTAATCTCATAATGTTTTAAAATCGCGTATGGGTGCAATGAACCAGGGCGGCTTCATTTCTACGGGATTTTCACGGTGAGAAAATCTAAATTGTATTTACATCTGAATAAATTAATTTACAAGCGTATTATTTGTAATTCTGGTTCAAAGACACTCGAGTTACTTACACACTGACATAAAACCCTTGCGTACATTGGGGGCTGCAGGCTTCAAGGGTGGGTGTGCGAGGAGGGGTGAATAAACCCTTACATAAAGCCTTACAAAAGTAAGACACGTGATTTATATGTATTTAAGTATTTTTTACCGTTAAGTATGCTTGGATACCATCATGATGTTGAATATTCTTGGGCTGTTTTCGAGGTCATTTTTTCGTGCAAACCAGCCAAATCCATTTGTGGGAGATCTATCAACATTTTATCAATAAAAAAATATTAATCTCGAAATGATGCGTGATAATTATGTAATAAAACTTTTGTTACAGGATCATTTTTTTGTGAAATATCACCGCAAGGACGCTTAACAATACTAGAAAACAACTATGGGTATAATTTGGAAATTATGTTTACGAGAGATGGAAAGACTGATTGATATATAGAAAGAAGGGTTAATGCAGGAAACTCCATTAATGGAGGACTGAACGCGGCTAACGCTAACAAAAAATGTTCAAAGAAGCAAAGTTAGCAGTCCTCAACGGAGTGCCGGAAAATACCCTGATGTATGGCAGTGATGCATAGAACAGGCAGCGGAAGGACGAAAGTACACTGAATGCTGTAGAAGTGAGATCCCTGAGGTGCATGTGTGGTAAAAACATGTATGATCGTGGGCGAAATGTGGAGGTTCGCAAAGAATGCAAGTCTGACGTAAGCGTAATGAGAACATTAAGAAAGGGATGCTTAGAGCGAATGAACGAAGGAAGGAGTGTAAGGAAAATATATGACGCGAATGTGAATGATATAAGAAGTCGGGGACGCCCGACGAAGACATGGCACGATCAACAAGTGAACCAAATGCTTGAGTCGGGCCATGTCAAGAGTCGGAATAACAGAAGAGTATGTATGAATGATAATGAGACAAGTGTGTGCCAAGACCGAGTTGTTTGGCGGTCCGTCCTCTCTGCCTAACGAAACTCTGAGAAACGGCTTGATGGTTAGTTAGATAAAGTTAGTTAGTTTAGAAAATAACAAAAAAATAAATATTTTTGCTGTTTGTTTTTGGGGTGTTATGCCGTGTTGCGCTAACTCCTTCTTTAGCCGACGTTTCGGACAGCGTTGCAGTGTCCATCATCAGGGCAGATCCGGTAGATCCGAAGATGTGACATCTTCGGATCTACCGGATCTGCCCTGATGATGGACACTGCAACGTTGTCCGAAACGTCGCACATTGGGGCGACTTCATGTAACGCGTTGGCTGAAATTCAGAAAATCAAATGTTCTTTACAATAAAGCAAGTATGCTAGTTTTGAAGTTCATTAAGTGTTGCATAATAACCCCGAAGCGTTTCGCCCTAATCGCGATACTGACGGGAAGAGATCAGTTTGAACTTGACCTTTGTGCGGGTGACTGTGTCAGTTTTCGAAAGCGCGTAAATTTCAATACTTTTCATGTTTATAAAAAGCAAAATCTATCAAGTGTACAGATCCAATTCAATATGGATACGATGTCTTATGTACTTTTATTATATTATAGTAGTTATTGATACCCTCATACTATATGTCATAAATTTAAATTAAAACAAACACCTATTTGAATGAAATATTTTCTTGTAAATATATTAAACATAGAGGTATATAGTTTAGAGTTCCACGAGATCCCGTCATATTTTAATTGTTTTTATATAGTTTAGTATCTTAACTACAAGATTTAATTATAAGTAGTTGCAAGTATGCACAATTTTTTTAATTATAGTACTTGAAAGTGAGGACTATCAGTTTTCATAAAAAACAGTTGTAGTCTAATAATCAATGTGTTTTGTTTTAGATACAATTTCTGACGTGGTTCTTACGAGATTCGAATTATACATGATTATGAAGAATTCTGGCACTAAGAAATTTGACGAAAAAGTAAAATTCCTGAAAAAACAACTCTTAGAACTTACTCATTGTCAACTCTTTAATCAAAAATAACTTTTGAATGAAATAGCTGCATTCTGTTCTAAATTGAAAACCAAATGGTTGAAGTGTCACAGAATCCATGACTTCTTTTTATTAAATAATAATTTTTATTAAAAGAATGTCTCGAAAGCCTCCTTATGTTTAAGAATTATAAACCTTTACCAGAAATAGTAAAAACAAAAAGAAGTCGACCCACACTGTCATTTGATATGTCGTCTGAGCGTACGAAACGTCATAAAACTATACTATTGCGATCTAAAACATCTAGTACTGAGTTAGCCTTTGATACCCACATGAGTTTTCGGTTGGCAGGTAAAGCAGCAGCATCGACTGTAGTCAAAGACGTCACGTTAAGTACGCCGACCAGAGCAAATAAGTACAGAAAAGCTTTTACCGATAAAACCCAAAACAAAAAGGTATTGAGTGGTGATGAAGCACTCGCTTTGATTGTAGATGCCAAACTTAGTCGCTACCAATACAATTTAATAAGAGAAAAGGATAAAGAGGTATTTCCTTCATACAAAATTGTACAAGGAGCTAAGAAAAAATGTTACCCATTAAGTGAATTCATAACGGTCACGGAATCTTCAGCAGAAGTGAAATTGCAACAATTGCTGGATCACACTGCTGAGCGTTTAATACAAGTTCAGCAGCCGGACAATGAAGACAATTTCAAAAGAAGTACTGAAAATGCTAAAGACACCAGACCCTAATACGACTACCAGGAATGATTCGATAGTTGAATCAAGTAGTGATGACGATAGTATATTGTCACAAGATGATGAAGACGATTTATTATGTGTATAACTGTCAATAAATAGCACGAGAAATAAAGTGAGCATTTTGACTGATTTAATTTATCTTATATTATTCAATTTTATACTTTTGTACTAAGTATGCGTGACTTTTCGATCATTTTTTTTCACTTATTTTTATCAAAATAAGTGAAACACGGAACTAAAAATCGAAAAAGATTTGATGTCATTGCAACCACTGATTTGATGCCAACTTTCGGGGTCATCGGCCCCATTGTGCGTCGGCTAAAGAAGGAGTTAGCGCAACACGGCATAACACCCCAAAAACAAACAACAAAAATGCTTTTGGCCGTGAGAATCTAAAAACTTACCAAAAAAATATATAGTTGAGATTACCATATATATATATTTTCTAATCAAAATAAGTGAAACACGGAACTAAAAATCGAAAAAGATTTGATGTCATTGCAACCACTGATTTGATGCCAACTTTCGGGGTCATCGGCCCCATTGTGCGTCGGCTAAAGAAGGAGTTAGCGCAACACGGCAT
The DNA here is from genome assembly GCF_061612785.1 of Hesperophylax consimilis. Classification (NCBI taxonomy): domain Eukaryota; kingdom Metazoa; phylum Arthropoda; class Insecta; order Trichoptera; family Limnephilidae; genus Hesperophylax; species Hesperophylax consimilis. The sequence continues at coordinate 5,765,461 of NC_142839.1, read as the reverse complement.
AACACCCCAAAAACAAACAACAAAAATGCTTTTGGCCGTGAGAATCTAAAAACTTACCAAAAAAATATATAGTTGAGATTACCATATATATATATTTTTTTAAATTACTTAGATTTAAAAATGCAATGATAGATACCAATGTGAAACGATAAAATACTAATAATTTACAAATGTCGAGGGTTGTGAAAAGTTTCTGGTTTTGAAAATACAGCAGATCCAGAATTTGAGGAATGTTGCAAAAACTAATATTATGTAAGGAATTTAGGTAGGTATTTTTTGGGCTAGTCTGGTTATGAAAACCACTGCCATGTACATAATGAAAACTACTTTTGTGTTAGTAATGATGGGCGGAAACGTTTTTTTTTTTTAATTAGCATTTTTAGCAGTCCTGAAATTTAACAATTTTTGGTATCTTTTCGGCATTTGTCAAAAAGAGAAATTTACTAGTGTGCAAATTCGTTTTTCAGTTTTAGTAAATAATTATGAATCAGATTCCTGCGCAAGACTGGCTGCCTGATTTTGACAAGTGCTAATTTATAAGCCGCGCACACATTCGGAAACAATGGGCTGTGCGAGATTCCAGCGGGCAATATTAGCCGGAATGACTAATAAAAAGGCTGGCGTAGGACTAGCACTAGAGGTGCGCACTGTGCACTGAGCTGGAAGAGAGAGAGGAGGCACTGTTCTCTGTTTAGTTCACAGTGACTGTCTCTTCCTTCACCTTAGCTGTAGTGGGTGAGGTCGGAATCCGATTCTTGAACTCGTCAGAGGAAAGTATCAACAATTGTTCAGGGATTTTTTTATACCTCCTCGGGTAAAAAATATTATCTAACTGTGTAAAATGCTTTGAGATGGAATAGAAATTAGTCAAATTATTTCAACTCTTTTGAAATATTACAAATTATTTCACACAAATTTAAACTCTTTTGAAAAAATAACTATAAAGGTGTATAAGTCTTATTTTAAAGAGAAAACACAGTGAAAAAGCTGTACAGATTTAATTATGATGTTCACGGTTCACAATTTTCGGTTAGACATGTATACAAGCAGAATTTCTGCTTTATAAAAACACCAATGATGTAGGGATGCTTGATTTGATGTATTTTTCAGTTTGAACTGTTAACATTTAGTAAATTGTGACCGTTTCTGCCGTGTATATATAAATATAGGATCGAGATAAGCACTGAAAGGTTTCCAAACATGCTTTAACTTTGGCTAACAATGCTTTATTGGAACCGCGGTTATCTAACCATCAAACTGATTCTGTTCAATACCGAAATCACTGTGGGAATGCAACGCGAAAATCAGTACAAAAATATCGAAGAGATATATATAGGGATATCTCGACCTCCGGGCAGATCGATAAATTCCTTGGGTCAGGACCGATATCGTGAATACAAAACCTCGCACGGGATACTAACACATCTCGTCCCAGAGAAGATTATGCTTTCATTACGTTGCTTGAAATGTGTTTAGTGACCAGATATATCAAAATTCAGGTATCCATTTGCCAATCTTCCTCTTTGCCCATTTCATTATCCTTCGCCTCCACAAGTTACTTTAGCCTCAAAGCAACCTCCAAATTAGAAATGCTATATTTTACTATCTTTGGTTCTGTTCTTCATAATACGGTTATGCATCACTATACACGGTGTCCGGAAACTCGTAGTACAAGCGGGAAACTGGAGAATCTACACCACATGGGGAACCCAAAAAAACATAAAGTTTTTTTTTTTTTTACATTTAAAAAAAAAAAAAAAAAACAAAAAAAAATATTTTTCGGCTATTTTAGGGTTAAAGTTTTTTCTGGTGTTTAGGGTTGAATAACAGATGTTTTAACCCTGCAGAGCAGAAATATTTTATGATTACACCGGGTTAAATGAAGGGTGATTTCAAAATAATGCTTCAAATCCGAGTTTCTTCATTTGTTTTACTTTCAAACAGTTTTAATTAGTTGGGTACTTTGATCTTCAGTAATAATTTATAAGAATTTGATTAAAAAAAAAAAAAAAAAAAATCAACTTCAAACTCGATTTACTCGATAACGAAAGCTCAAATAAAAAAAATATATACTACAAAATCGACTCCAAATGTGATGTAGATTCACCAGTTTCCCGCTTGTACTACGAGTTTCCGGACACCCTGTATATTGGAAAAGATTACAAATTTGAGATACATGATTTGAGTACAAAAAGGAAACGGGGGTAGTTTAACTATGTTGACATACATAAAAAAATATTTTATGAACTGTCTGTGAGTGACGTTGAAAATTTCGAAGGTCAATCGTTAAGCAATTGAGTCGCTGTTTACTGGCGCGTTCTGCGGTAGTCCTCGCTTTTCGAACATAAAAAAGTGCATGAGATCTCCCACGAGTATACTTGTTAGGCACATGCATAAGTTAACCTCTTCCAACGTAGGTGGATTAATCACAGTTCCAGAGATTAAATTTAAAAAAAATATATATATAAAAAAAAATGCCTAACGCGGTGTCTGTCATAACTAATAATAACTCAATTTCCACAATTTTTTTATGTTTTCGCCTTTAAAAAATCATTTCAGTGAGATGGAATACGTAAGTTAGTGCACAACATAGTCCCACCGGCAAAGGCAATTGTAACTTTTGTGGGGTATCACATATTTTATTTACTAGAGATGAAAAAACACGTTGAAAGTTAAATATTCCGCTTCGACGTTTGCGGAATTCTCCCCGGGTAAAGTATCATTACCGGCAGAGGCAGACAGACGGCTCACCTAATTCGCCAGTGGGATAACGGTACGGTCAAGTACAGCTCCGTCTCCGTGTTACATCCAGCCAACAGCCAACTGAGCCAACCAACCGGCTTCACGCATCACACTACAAGTTACAAGTCGTCATACCGATAACTCCAACGCTGTAACATTTTAACTTTCGAACCGACGACAGCGGACGCCGATTACTATTTGGCTAGTTGGGTGAGATTCGTCGTTGGTTGTTGCTAGGCCAGTGACTGCTGCTCACTGGTAAATAAATACGTCATATTAAATAAAAACCGGACCCAAGAATTTCACACTTTAAATGGGGGGAATAAGAAATGGTCAGGAAATTGGTTCTAATGTATTGTTTGAAAGGCTATGTGGACTGTCTTAATCAGAGCTACACAAAGTGTGGTACTGTTATCATTTGTGGAATGCTAACCATGTGGTTTCCTCAGAAGCTATGTGAGCTGTCTTAATAAGAGGTAGATTCTCGTAAAGTGGTACTGTACCTACTTGTAGGGTGAAAAAACCCTTTAGTTAAGGCGAAGCACCATGTAGTAATGCTAAATCATGTGTTTTTGGTTGGAAAATTGGATCGGTTAGAAATATCTTAGATGCTTTAGTTAAATACTGCGAGTAGAACACATCAAAGCATCATGCCTATAAATACTGCTTTAAAATTCAAAATCTTCTACGTACGAACCCATTTTCGGTTATGGTTTTATTGTATAATGTGGGAAATTAAGTTCTCCCGAAAATGATCGTAAAACATCGAAATATTTGTGTCTGAACTTCGCAAAATAAAATACAAATAACACTTTTGGGCGATGTTTTTTTTCCTCATAAATCAAAACAGGCGGCTAGCGTTAAGCGGGAATTTAAATCTTATCGCCATCCACATAAGAAGTGTTATTGTTAACGGCTGGATTCAGAATGTTAAACGGCGTGGTGCAAGATATTGTGTAAATGGTCATCAGAGTTACACAAAGCGTGGTACTGCTATCACTTGTGGATTGGTTACAAATATTTTTTCAAACCACTGGATTAATTAAAATGCATTTAAACAGTAACTAATAGGTCTTATTTGAGAACATTTTCAATAGTGCGGTCTTACAAGCATTAATTCCTTAAATCACATTTTAAAACTTCGGATTAATCTCATTTCGCTGGAAAAAACATATTACAATATTAACATCGCTACATCTAGCAAGCCACTGCGTGCTTTGCCGATGCTTGTATTACCGGCACAGTTAATTGGCAAAGGAAATTAATATAGGATTACGCATACAGCACTGTGGCATTATTGCGAAAGGCATAATCAGTATGCATGATACGCCTTTTTACAAGCAGTGGTATGTATCATGTATATTATACCACGTCGTCGCTGAGCGTTAGACGGTAATAATTAATAATTTATAATACTGACACAAGAGCCGGTAACAGTGTCTGCAATTGTGGTCCGGACTTTCTGGACAGCGCGAATAATACAAATACATTCTAGTATAATTAGGTATGCGAAATGAGATTTTTGAAAGGCGTTCGGGATTCTTTGGCGTTGAATCCCTCTGTAATACTCTTCGTAGAAAAAAAAACATGAGATGAGATAGCTTTAGCCAAAGGAATTCAATCGACAATGTCAGAGAATATACTTCAAGTTACCCAGATAAGCTACTACAGTAGCGACGTTCGGGGGGTTACTTGCAGAAGCAATAGTTTCCCGGCGACCAGAAAAACGGAATTCACAAGGTATTTTTAGACATATAGATCTTATAACTGAAGAATAAGATATCGTGTGCTGATATTGTGTTTTTAACACTTTAAAGATAAACCTAACATTAACGTTGAGTGAAGTAAGTCTGATCCTGGAGACCGTACGGTAGATGTAAATATGAGAAAACCTATTTCAAAACATTACTCCTTCCCTTTCATTTTTTACTTCCACCTCAACATTCCCAAAATGGTGTGCCATGTCCCACTAGCACCGGAGAATGCGATTCTTTTGTGTTGTCTCATAAAAATCAATAAGAAAACTGGAATACAATGTTTTCCGCAGTAGGTATATATATACTGAGTGTATGTGTGTGCGTGCAGAAAGTACCTAGTGGGTGTGACAGTGTGTGCGGGAATAGTGCCCTTTGAAAAGCAATGCTTCCAGTTTCCTACCAATCGCGATGTCGAAAAAGTTTATCTATCGCCCGCTGCTTCCTGTCACAAATTATCTACTTCCGACCAATTATAATTTATCTGATAGGAGGCCTTAACTGTGCCAAGTACAACAATTATTATTGTTATCTCCAATTTATGCACATAAAATAGACCTATGTTTCCTAGTGCTTTATTTTGTCAAAAATTAATTATTACCATATAATCAAGGAAAACATTAAAATATTGCGCACGTCTTGGCATCCTTATTGGTAAAAATTGTTAATTTGAAAACTAACAAAATTAGTTTTTTTTTTAATATTGTGATATTTCGTGTTCATGAAACGTCATGGGATTGAAATGTTGTGAGGACGCAATGCACAAACCACACAAGTGAAAGAAAAAAGATCTTATATTCCAGGTACAACCACAGGACATTTTATCAATTTCTGTAGACATGTTAGAACACATAACGTGTAAATATAAATATTATAATGTCGATGTTGTTATTAAGAAAGAAAATGCGGAGAGTAATAAAAAAAACAGTGATATGTATAATTATGACACCATCATTTAATTATGGCGAGACTAGTTAGTACACGGAGAAAACAGAATATTGCTAATTTATTGGACCTCTTCAAATTATTGGTAATTCCGGTTAAAAACGGGATACCAGGCCTTACGAATGAATTAACAGGTTTCCTGATAAACTTTTAGTAAATAGCGAATATATTACCAGTCGGAACACGTATTCATGAAAATCCGAAATATTTTTGCATTACAACGAAAATCTTCGTATCGTCGAGGCAAATCGATAAAATGTCCTTAAATTGATATTTTTTAATAAGGTCTGTTAATTTATCGTGAGGGCAAAAATCAAAAATCGGTCAAAAGTCAAAATTTTTTCTCGGTGTAGTAGCTCGAATTCCAGTACATCGATGAAAATCGCGTTTAAAAAAAGTGATTCAACTAGTTGAAGATAGGTTAGGGTAAATTATACCAAATCCGAAAATGAAACTTACGGTATAATTAAGGTAAAAACCAGATTCGCAGCGATATGCAGTTAAGTTGTTATATTTATAAGCACGCATTATGGTACATTTATGTGTGTACCGCGAAATTCCTCAATTCCCGGTGTCAGTGAGATTATTGTATCCCCAATTCGGGTATGTTGTGCTGAAGGGAGTGTCGAGGGGAAAGTAATGGAAAAGAGGAAGGCTGAGAAGTATCTGGCTATTCAGATCAAGTTACTAAACACGGCTAAAACCGATTCCAGCAATATTTAGATTCTGAATAATGGCATTCAACAGGGCGATACTGAAAGTATCTATCACATGGTAATATTAATAATAATATTTGTATGATTTGTATAGTTTTTGTGCAAAATCAACTCATGGACGCTGTACAAATTTATAATACATTTCTACGATGATCTATGTTATTACTAACTAAATATGGAGATATACAGTACAATACTTACCTGGTAGGTCACTTGAGATTAACACTTAATTAACATTAACTATTTGTTTATTAGCGAAATTTCGGTACAGGATTTAGGATATAATTGGAAAATTGGATATAACTGGACTTTCTCTCAGGAATGGTATATTTAATTTAATGGTATGACAGCTAATGGTATGACAGCTAATAATATTCCCAGCTCGTGTACTCAATAAAGATCCGTTTCATTTCTTTGGTATGTACGTAGGTACCTATCGTTGGTAGGTAGGAGTAGTCCTATCACGTGAAGGCTTTGGTTGACGTATATTCCATGTTGCCAAATCTTGACACCAGCTCGTCGTGCCGCTGGGAATACGTCTAACACCGAAAGGGGGAGAAGGTAACAAATTAATATTGATTTGAAAATTTCGAGTTGGCTGGTGAAGCAATGAATTCGTAGGTTCGTTGCCAAAAGTGGAAAACTTGTTCACGAGCCAACTACCCTCGCAGTTTGAATCCTCCAAATCGACATTTTGATAAGGCAAAATCGTCGGCTACCACGGCACTCCGGCCAAATCTGCTCTGGAAAAGGATTTCCAACTTTACACGTTCTACATATTTATGGTCAATTGCATTTTAAACATCTTTATACTTGTAATCCCTTAGCGCACGCACTTGCACTCTGAACTTAAAATGCAATGCAATAATCCATTCCCAGATGATTTATACGGCAGAGCTCACCTTTCCCAAGTTTTAAAAACAATTACCGAAACACATGTTCTGCCTAATTATACAGGGTATCCGGGGGTAAAGTGACAAAATCCGAGAGGGGATTCTACATGAAGATAGAAGTAAAGAGAAAAATTCCGTTGTTTTTTTACGTAGATAAATGTTATTCCAAAGAAGAATATTATTTCCTCCATACAAACAGTTGAACTTTTATACCTGAAAACTACTTGAAACGTTGAAATTTCGGAAACTTTCCTGTTTGGAATTCATTCATCCATCATGAGCTATGAAGCTTTAAAATACCGATAAAACTGTTATAAAGTAAGACGAGACGCCGTATATTACTTGTTTCCACAAATGTATGAACATAATATATATTGTTCAAACTCGCGCGAAACCGGGTAGTAAAATTAGGAAATTATGCAGGTACATTTTTAGGCTAATTTTTAATAATACATTGTGTACGAAACCGTTTTAAGATCAGGTTTACGATTCGAATTCCAAAGCAAAAAAAAATCCACATCTTAAATCATTCAATATTGGTTTGAAATTTTATCAACGAAAAAAAAATGGTGTTATCGGTTATGCCTCTACACTCTACAATGGCCTCAAGCCGTGATGATATTTGGGTGAATAGACCAGATGGGATACGGGCAGAGTTCTAGTTTCCTTCGGCTCGATTCTCTTCCCAGCCAAGCCCAGGGTTCGGTTCCCCGCTCAACATCTGCCGGCAAATAGGCAACCGCCTATACACAATACAATGCTTAATCCGAAGATGCACATCAGATAGACGCTCCATACCATACAAAACTGTTACTGACAGATGCAGACTGTATGAA